>NW_022990699.1:1223905-1386405 GCF_902827175.1 Gymnodraco acuticeps
AAACATGAACATCTGCCAATTATACCAACACTGAGAGCCGAATGTCAGGCTGATTCCAAAACTGTATCTTAACTCAGAATAAATCATGCTCTGTTCAGGGAACTCAACCGTCCACTGCTCGTGGCATTGACTTAATCCACATTGACATATTTCTGGCTGTAGACAGAGAGTCTGTATTCATTATTACCTGTTTAATCACGGTGAGCTCTTTGTAAAACAAAGGGATAGGTACACTATCATTGTCCCCAGGTGCATGAAAACAAAGGCACACAGGGAAGCCTAAGGACCAATCATCTTAGAATGTCACAGACCAGATAAAAGGGAGACTTGGGCTTTTCATCCTTGATGTGGGGTGCTTTTAGTTTACTGACACACACACACACACACACACACACACACACACACACACACACACACACACACACACACACACACACACACACCTCTAACCTGTTTACTTCCTGGAGGAAGATGTAGCATCACAGAAGAGACAGGGGGAAAATAACACTACCTGGAAAAGCAGGGGGTGGGATTTATTACTGGAAAAGAAACATGGATGACCCTAAACATTTGGTATCAGGATTTGTGAAACGATGTTATTAGGAAATTAATTAAATAATACCCGTGATAGCCTCTAGCTATGAGAGCTTTTGGCTTATAAAGTGGTTGTAGAAGCAATCTGGAACTGGAAGGTCACCAGTTCAAGTCCCGGCAAGACCAAGTGCTACCGAGGTGTCCCTGAGCAAGGCACCGCTCCCTACACTGCTCCCCGGGCGCCGTTCAAAATGGCAGCACACTGCTCCTAACACTAGGATGGGTCAAATGCAGAGAAACAATTTCCCCACGGGGATTAATAAAGTATATCAAAATTAAAAATTAAAAAATTAATTCAAGTCACTGCAATGTTTCCTCTTTTTAGTTCCTGCACATGGTTATGTGATTCAATAGCTATTTATCGCTTTTAACTCCATGGAAGAATGAATTATTGTAATGTGTACAAACTTAAGAATCTGGAGGAATCAAGTAAAGTCATAGAGTGCATGGCATCTGGACCACAACACAGACAATGGAACAGATAAAGCCTTGGCTTTTGGTCCGATTAATAATTAAAATGGTGCTATATTGGTTTACCTTGCCTAACATGCTGTGGATAAGATAAGAGTAATAAGAGTGATCTTCCCCCAGGTGAGCCATGGCTCACCTGGGGGAAGCCATGCAGCAGCTGCAGAGCAAGAGTAAATTGGAAAATGAAAGCTGTGCATGTATTTACATTTTTGCTTGATTAATGGACAGGATGAAAGTGTAAATATTGAATGAAGTTGAGAGGCTCTAGATATACTATATGTATGCATTTAGTCTCAGAAATATTTTAAACAGATTTAAAGTATGGCTGGTATGTGCTAAATAAGCAACATCCAAGCAGTGTTGGGCTATTTTTTTAACAAAACATCATCAAAACTGTTAATTAATTCATAATTTTGAAGCAGCTTTACTTTCATTACAAAACTGGAAGAGACAACTTCTTACCAGAATAGCAGTATCGGGTTTTGGCTAATCAAGAATACACAAGGTTACTGATGTAGCATGAATCTGTCTCCTAAGAATCAAATGACTCCTAACCGTCGTACCTCTCTCTGGCCTCCACCTCTGCAGGTTCCTCTATGCTGCTTTTTACATCTTCCTGGCCAGTGATGGTGTCCTCCTTTCTTGTGGTGCTCGGTGAGGAGCTGCTCTTTGAGGATTCCTCGTTGACCTGGAGACCCTGAATGGTGTTTTGCTGATGGTGCCATGATTGTTGACCCGTTCTGACATAGACAGGTGTGGGCCCTGGCGTAGGTGCCAAAATACTGTGAACCGGGCTGTTATTCTTTCGTAGTCCTCCAATGCCTCTTTCACGTGAGTGGCTTTTCAGCCGGCCCTGGACAGGCGTCCCTCTGTGGTCCAGGCCATCCTGCTGGATGTACCCCACCCACCCCTCCACCGCCTCCGCCTCCACTGCCAGCCGAACCTTGGGATGAATGGCTAAACCAGCGCCAGCGGAGCCTGAGGATCTGCTTCACGTCAAAATCCTTCTTCCCCGACACAGACATCCTCCTCTGGGTTTGGAAACGAAGGCAATGGTATGTTGAGTCCCCAAAAACATGGAGAGCAGAGAAGAGCCTTGATTCCAGTCCTCAGTGCCTACAATGTGACTCTTCTCTTCCGTTATTGCCTCACTACTATCATGAACATCCCCTCCTCCTTCTATGACTCCTCCGTTGTTCTTTTAGTGGAGATGGAAAACAGTCCTCTGCAGCTTTTGTTCCTGTGCCTGAGACTACTACCCTCCCTCCAATTCTCCCTTTCTGTCTTTCTCTCTATTTCTCTCCTGTGCTACTGCTGTTTCTGTTTGCTGCTGCTTCTGCTGCTGCTGTGCCGCTGGAGCTGAGTTAATGCACATGCATGATCCACACTCCCTCCCCTTCGTCTCCCCTGTTTCGCTTTCTCTCCCTCTCTCCTTGTCTTGTCTCTGCTCTGCAAACACACACACACACGCACACACACACGCACACACACACACACACACACACACTGAGATATAGACATTTATACTCTGAAAATAAAATCAGAAAATCTTCCAAGCCATGCCCATTCCTCTCTGATGCTGTTCTCTTTGTTCGTGTGTGTGTGTGTGTGTGTGTGTGTGTGTGTGTGTGTGTGTGTGTGTGTGTGTGTGTGTGTGTGTGTGTGTGTGTGTGTGTGTGTGTGTGTGTGTGTGTGTGTGTGTGTGTGTGTGCAAGCATGTGAATGTGAGTGATAACAGGGCCCACTGCTCTTGCTGTTAGGGGGAGGTGAGGTATCACAGAGGCAGGATGATGAGGTCACACCTTAACAAAGTAAATCACTGCTTGCTCAAGCAGGGAAAGAGAAAGACTATAGGCTGAACTATCAGGACTATTACAAGGAGCTTGTAATCCATTAATGTATGTAAATACACTAACATGCTCATCCATAAACAAAAAAGCAGGATACATTAGTAACTCTCATCAATCAACACACTCTTTCCTAGGCAAGTGAAAAGTAAATCACAATACACATCTACTGTATGCAGTCTGCTATTCCACAACAATCTGAATCCCATGGGAAAATGTTTTAGTATATGTAGCCATGCAGAAAAAATATTCACCTTGTGCTGTTTACACGAGAACACAAACGGTTGTATCCGCTACTTTTCTCTTTCGTATAGCCCGTTCGTTCACACAAGGCCGTACGGAAACGCGGAAACGGACCCCGCAAACGATAACGGGTCCCAAGGTGGATATATCTGCGAACAGAATGCTCTGGGGGGCCAAACGGCGACACCAGCCACCCTGCTGAGAAAACCCATCTCGGCCACTTGTATCCGCTACATGTTGCTAAATCCACCGCGGGGCATAAACAGAAGGGCAACCATGGCAACCATGCTCGGGGGTCTTCTTCGCTGCTTTTGGTGTATTTTGTGGCGAAATTACAGCGCCACTTACAGGCCCGGCATATGTACTACAGCGTCTCCAGCGCTCCCGAGCGGTCTCGTGTGAACGGATGACTTTTTTGATATCGTATTCGGTTCATTTGCGTTTCGTATGCGTTTGCGTGTAAATGGGTTAAAGCCCCTTGCGATTACATGGGAAAAACTGCATCTGATGAGCCTTCAAGGTCAGTTAGCTTCCTCTTCCTCCTTCAGGGCTCCAGAAAACATTTCAAGAATAGATCCATCCTATTTCTGCATAGCATAAGATAACCGCACCATGCAGCTAAATGAAATACCATACCTTAACTAATAATTCAAAAGCAAAGAGATGTGGAATCATGCACCATGTAACATTTGATCAAAGCTTACTCTTGATTTGTAAGCAGTTGATTAGTCAACAATTAGGATGTGATCACATGCAGGTTACAAGGCTATTATCTGACAAGAGCCAATCATCCCGCATGCACTGTGCAGAATGATGTAGGCTTTGAAGCGGGACATTTCCTTGTGTTCACTTTAGATCTCGTAGGGCACATGATTTGTCTGAAACATTGGCATATTAATAGATGAAATATACTTGATTGTTTTAATAAAAGTAAACCCAAACCATTCTCTTTGCCAGCTTCATCAGTATCCCATGACCACACATGTTGAGAACCCCTGATGTTGGGTGATGTGTCTAACTTTTCAGATCTTGGTGTTTTAAACAATTGTTTTTTATCCAGATATCAAAAGAAGAGTTATGTGCACAAAGCAGGTTGTAATTGGATTTATAAATGGATTGGTAACCATGCAAGATTATGAAACACAACAAGTGATACTGTATCTGCTTGGTACTGCATAACATGTGGTCAGGATTTATGGATTTCTACACAGTAATGACTTGATCAATGTCAATGTCCTGCCCCTGAGCTCCCTGTGTTTGCATATGTTGTCATCATTGCAAGCTTATCAACTGATATAACAGAAGTGTAGCTAACTTTTATTCCTGTGAAATAACTGAACATAAAGAGCAGCAACGTTTTCTGATTTCAACTTCCATGAAAAAAGGAAGAGAACATTGCCCCTAAACTGCTGGATTTCAATATTGTACAATCTCTCATCCACCTCCACAAACCGCCCACTGCTGGTTTGTAAAAGTTTGCGTAACCAGCATTTGTGTTCACTGATCTCCACCTAAATCAAATCTTAGCATGTTTTGCGATGGGCACAATATATGATCTGACCTGCAAAACATGTTTAAAGATCTTCAACTAACAGAATGCATGTTTCCTCCCTTCTCTTACTATAAATACGATATTTTAAAGCTAAGAATAAAATACACACTTTTTATTTCCACTCGCTAATGCTTGTTGTTTATTGGCAAAAGTGTGTATTAATAAGTCAAAGCTAACTGATCCTTCCCATTAAAATTAGCTGAGAAAAATCCCTTTTACAATGTTGTATTCTTCACACACACCAAACGAAACAGTACAGAGATTATGATTACTACAAGAAATATGCATAATAGAATGTTCTAGGTATTGCATTATTCAAATCAACTCTCTGGGAGGAACTAAAGCGGTTGAAGGACTGCATGAAGTGTGTGGATCACCCTTTGTTTATATCCAAGTTGTTATGCTAATGATACAATATGAGTGGATGAGCTTCACACATTATATTCAGTCAAGAGGCAATTCACTGAATTATTAATAAGAGCTTTCTCTGCATATCAAATATTTTACATTGTATTATATTATTTTAGAGCCCAAAAGGAACAGCAAACAGCAACTGCTTTCTGATAGGGATTCTGATTAGCTAATTGAATGTGTCCATACACATGCTTTGCCATTATATGTCTAATACAACATTCAGCTGTTCGAAGGTCTCTTCTGTCTTGCACTAAGTGATTTGGTCAAGTGGCATAATAACATGCTATACATCATCTTTAAATGTATTTAAAATTGTAGTTTTACAATCCTTTCCTTCAACCACAATGGGAAACACTTTACTACAGGCATCTACTAACCTTTTGGCACAGTCATTATCACTGTATAGGTAGCATTAGCTGTATGCTTTTACTGTTGAAAAAATTCCATGGAATATAACAAAAAGTGTATCTCGAGCCGGTTTCTCAAACTTACCTACCCCACCTTTAATTTGTTATTGAAAAGAAAATATCCCCATGTCCCAAATGTAAAAACTTTAGACTGGTAGTGGCCACAGTGTTCCTTGGCACACATTCAATATGAAAAAATAAGTAAAAGGGAAATATCCTATAAATGTTATCAGGGAAAATACAGGAAATACCAAGCCAGTCTCATAAAAAAACGTGTAATAACTACGTTGGTCCACAACGTAGGACGTAGTATTTCTACAAAAACGCCTCTGAAATTGTAAGATCCCTACGTTTTTTTTCACCATTCATTCCAATGGCTGGCGTCTATGTCACGTGATCTTCAAATTTCTCCCTGCAGAAAAAAAAACATAGCCGAACTTCGTTTTATTCTCGGTGTAAAATGCCTATTTTAAAGTTAGTTTGGCCATTAAAATGCGTTTTGATGTCATTTCATGCGAGAAATATGAGTTGTTATTTCAGATTATGTGTGCAGTGGATGTACATGATCTTTAGTTTGCTAGTTATTACGAAGATTACTTCAGGAAATTGTGTCTATACAACGTTTTCATTGTCACCAAGGTGGTTGCTAGGGATGCTGCTATCGATATTATTTCTGTTATGTTGTGTAACTGTTTAATGGTGTTATCTTTATTGCTACCCCCTTCCCCGTCAATGTATAGTGTTGGTCCACAGCGCAAACGTATTAGTTTAACAAAATCCGCAACACAAGTTGGAATCCGTCAGGACCGAGGGTCGGAGCAGCTCATTTGCTTTACAGAATATTACACCCGGAAGTAAGTATTCTCTCCGCTTCGCTTGACAAACCCCGTGATAGTCCTCAAGCTCTGTGATTGGAGAGTGTGCCGAGCGTCGAAGAGCATGTGAAATGGGATGGAACCACGGCAGACTGTCTAAAACTAGATTTGAACGGGTCCACCCCGTCCCCCCCTCCCCCACCCCGTCCCCAGAACTACACATGCTGGCTATTGTGTTTCGCAACATGCTCTATGGCACTCCTCTACTGGGAGTTGTAGTTTTAAAAGACGTTTTCGTATTTCCCATAATAAGAAGTTGCCAGTATTAAACTGTGTACATCCCTGGAGGTTTAGGGGATAGGAAACACTCAAATGTAAAACATATAATTAATAAATGGGTGAAAATTGCTTGTGCCCATAATGGTCAGCATTAATATATACCCACATGCCAGCTTAGGTCAGAAGAGCTTTATTTAACAGCGGGTCTTATGTTTGTGACCCCTCCTGTTGTTAATTGATAATGCCTGAAACATGCACTTGTCAAGGTTCAGAGGCACATTTTGCAAATATGGCAGTATAGCCATCGATCATCTTAAGATAAGATATACTTTATTGATCCCAAGTTGGAAACATTTGCGTTACATCAGCATGTGTAACAGTTGTAAATATGCAGTGGTGTTTATTTGTAAATAATTTAAGTTGGAAACATTTGCGTTACATCAGCATGTGTAACAGTTGTAAATATGCAGTGGTGTTTATTTGTAAATCATTTAGTATAATCACACAAATTCTGTGTTTTATATTTAATAATTCTGTGTTCTTTATTTATTGATTGTTCAATACCTGACAAGGCCGGAGATGAAAAACTTTGGTCGCAGGTTCCTCAACAGTGCATTACAAGACATCTATCAATATGTGTGTATACCTCCACCATTAAACTGTCGTATTCTGCACATTTCTTATACTATCTACATACATCTTATATAAGAGTATAATACATATGTATAATATCAGTTAAAATAAGTGCTTCAACATAGTTAACATTGCTGGAGGTATACACAAACTTTTTCATTCATTGCATAACTACACCGTTTGTGGATATGATATGTCAATAAACCTTAGAAAATCTTGAAATCTTGAAAGGGATGTGCAAAATAGTCATTATATACAGTGTTTAATTAACTATTAGTAGAGAATAACGAGTAATGAATATACTTTATAGGGATCCTATTAATATCTAATAATAAAAATAATGAAATTCAATAACATGCTTTAACCACTAGGTGTCCCTTTATATCAGCTGTGCACCTTTATGGTGTAAATACAGCCTATCTACCAATTGGATCAAATATAAAAGTCAGCCGAATTAGTGTTGATACTGCAAGGAGACGTATTGTGTGAAAAGAAATGTAAGATGTTGTTTAATGGCTGATATATTTATGATCCATGTCACGTTTTCAGTGTTGGCGGCAGTTCCTCATGTTTGTCTAGAAGTCTTCTCATCAGGGCTCTATAAATAGAGAACTACGGCAGATATGTAATATTTAATGCAGCCGAACCGTGTATTACAATGCCGTTATGGGATGACTTTCAAAGAGAAAAGCAAGCACACCCGGTATAAAGTATTTTCGGTCTGTTTCCGGTATTTGTTTATAACGATGTGCTGTGAGATGTGAGACTGGAATTGCACAGGGGAAAATAACATATCTATGCCACAATTTTAGATGCGGATTTTGTTAAACTAATACGTTTACACTATACATTGACGGGGAAGGGGGTAGCAATAAAGATTACACCATTAAACTGTTACACAACATAACAGAAATAATATCGATAGCGGCGTCCCTAGCAACCACCTTGGTAACAATGAAAACGTTGTATCGACACAATTTCCTGAAGTAATCTTCGTGATAACTAGCAAACTAAAGATCATGTACATCCACTGCACACATAATCTGAAATAACAACTCATATTTCTCGCATCAAATGACATCAAAACGCATTTTAATGGCCAAACTAACTTTAAAATAGGCATTTTACACCGAGAATAAAACGAAATTCGGCCATTTTTTTTTCTGCAGGGACACATTTGAAGATCACGTGACATAGACGCCAGCCATTGGAATGAATGGTGAAAAAAAACGTAGGGATCTTACAATTTCACAGGCATTTTTGTAGAAATACTACGTCTTACGTTGTGGACCAACGTAGTTATTACACGTTTTTTTATGAGACTGGGTTGGAAATACACAACTATACCCAAATCCTTGATAGGATTAACAACAAATACATCAACATAGATTTGTATTTAAATGTATATTTTTTTATGCATGTTATAAATAGTATATTTAGGGAGACCTGCTATGCCTCCAGAAGGTGTAGATGAATCATCATAATAAAAGCACATGAAAGTGAAATATGATCTGAGATATAGTACCCAGCCATCACACTATACTCTCTTTTGTTCTTGCAGGAGTCAAGGACACCATCTGCCTGCACTCCTCATGACACAGGAGATGTCAAATGTCAGACAGGTGTGATAAACCCTTTATATATACAGTCTATGGGTAAACCACATTATCATCTCACAACAAACACAAAGGGGATAGAGCCTTTGCAATATGGGGTCCTGTATTATAGAAACGACCTGCCTGAGGAGATCAGGGTTTCAAACGTTGTCTTTTCGTTAAAACACTTTTAAAAACTATCTTTTATGTGATTTTATATGGGTTTTTTGACTTTGTGTTTGTTTTACTTCCTGTGTTTTATAACTTTATTTAGTTGCTGTTTTTAATGTATTCCCTTATATGTGTGTTTTGAAAGGGTTTGTATACATACATAATAATAATATAATTAATATATAACGTTTATTATTGTGTGTGTGTGTGTGTGTGTGTGTGTGTGTGTGTGTGTATGTGTGTGTGTGTGTGTGTGTGTGTGTGTGTGTGTGTGTGTGTGTGTGTGTGCGTGTGTGTGTGTGTGTGTGTGTGTGTGTGTGTGTGTGTGTGTGTGTGTGTGTGTGTGTGTGTGTGTATGCATGCATGCATGTGTGTGTGCGTGTGTGTGTCTTACATTGTATTTTCATAGATATACTGTGTAGTATATGAAAATATGGGAAAAAACTGCACCCACAGCGATGACCGCAAGAACTAGCAACAATATCAACTAAATGCTACTTTTAAAGATGAGGTAAAGACCTTGTGTGTTAAATGTCATACTGTGTTGGGCAGTTATATTTAAAACGTAAATGACCATTGTCCATATGCAGAAGATTAACAAATAAAATGTAATGAAAGAATCAACTACACACTCTAACACATGCTCACCTGCACTTGCAATGAGCAACTCATACTGTACATATACACATCAAATGCGAATAAAACATTTTATAGCAATGTCAATACTGCTTTTCAAGGTAAGAATGTTTAATATTTTGCTGTTACATATTTAATCAGATTAGGCTATGACCAGGTTGCAGAAACAAGATGCAGCCTTACAGATAATGGAGGTCAAAGGGGACACACTGAAATACAGTATGAATGAGAAAATTATGTTTAATGTTCCATTCATGGCTGAACCATCTGCCGTTACAGTACCTCCTAAATCTATAGCACACACCGTTTTATACTTTTCAACATGCAACAACCTTGCAAGGTAAGCAATAAACTGCTGTAGCCAGAGAACACTGATTAAAACATTATATGATTTATTTTAGTTTTTTTATGAGAAACTGACCAGAGTTACTGGTTAGTGTTAACTCTCTTTAATACACTCATATGTTTCATTTTACAGCAAATGTCAGTTATTGGTTATCTTTCATCTTACCTGATAAACGGATTCCAATTGTAACTTCAAAACATTACCAATGTAGGTGAACTGCATGTAATCCAATAATTAAACCTCACAACTGTGTTGGACCGTTCATACTTTTCCTTCTCCTCTGTAACTCTTTCAGCACAAAAATGTTTGCCTCGCTCAAAAAAGGAAGGAGGCACTTTCCTCTTTTAAAGGAAATTCCTGATGAGTTCCTTCCTCTTCACTACAATAACAATTGCATTCAAACAGGAACACTGGGATCACATCCTGTGTTTGAGGCAAACCACCTCTTTAACAAAGCCTTACCCTACAATAAATGTTTCCATAACATCTAATAATTCATTTTGAGAAAAGCAGTACCCATGATTTCATGTTGCAAATACAATTTCACATAATCATTATCTAATGTGCAAGTTTCAAGAAAACCACCACTAAATTCCTATGTAACATTTCCTTCTGAAGTTAAATTCAAAGGATCAGTGAACGCCTATTCTTATACTATTGTACTTAGCTGGTCAGACTGTCTATCCTGCATAGCCAACATGTGAAACTCATGGCTCGACAAAGATGATAAAGACAGCGAAAATAGTAGAGTACAATTTGTGGGTACATATTTTTTCTGAGTTCTTCCATTCCATGTTAGTTTATAATTACAAAACAACGACGCAGAAGCAAATATTGAACTTTTAGTTCACTACATTTATAAACTTAACACAAAAAGTAAGGAAATTTGTGTTTGGTAGATCATTTCTATGAGCTTTTTGGCAATACATCTTATACCGTTGGAAAGCCTGTTTAATTACCTTTCAGTATGGAGTATATGGGGTGAGCCCATGAAAAATTTGACAAATCTCCTCTTCCAATGCCAAACAGCTTTTTTTTTGCTGCTGACTGTAGTTTGGTGTTGTTTGGTGGATTGGATGATTGAAGTCTGATAAAGACATATTGGCAACAATTGATTCATTTAACAAGCAGCCTCAGTAGCGTATGGAAGAACGAAACAGCCCCACTTAGTGTCAGCAGAAAGTATTAAAAATAATGATTACAAAAAAATGCAAAGAATATATAAAATATATTTTAAGATCATGTTTAATCATCTGATTCGTCTGTACATTGCTGTTTTAGTCTGTGTTCTTCTAATTAGTGTCTACAGTGTGTGCCTATTGAGCTGCTTAGAGCCATGTGGGACAAAACCCGATCATGCCCGTCCCTCTCACTGTCTAAGTGAACGGTGACTGTAAAAACTACACTGCGCATGCTCAGAGTATTGTCCTATTTCATGTGTGTGGCAAAACAATAATGACCATAGGGCAGTGCTTCTCAAAGTGTGGTCCGTGGACCACTGGTGGTCCATGAGCGCCCCCTAGTGGTCCGTGAGTATATTGGTAACATTTGAAATAAATAAATACATTTAAGTTTTCCGCACTCTCGCGGGAAAATTTTCCGCAATGGAGCTAGGTTAAGTTTCACTTTCGATTGCATGATAGAGTCCAGCGCAACACCTTCATCACACATGTTGCCACTTGTTTGTACAATTTTCAGGCGATTTGTAATCTGTTCTAGAAAAATGATGTGTTTTTTGATATTTGTGGAGTTAGGTGGTCCGCAAGTGTTTTTTTATTGGTTAAGTGGTCCTTGGTATGAAAAAGTTTGAGAAACACTGCCATCAGTGGCGTTTTCTCCCGGAGGCCAAGGGTAGTTATAATTTAAATAAATAAATAAAAACACTTTGTTTTGTTTAGATAATTCTCCTTTGCTGTGTGTTGCTGCCGGCCCGTCTCTCCCCCATTCTCATTGAGTATTTTACAAAGAGTGAAACAAACAGCGCCCCTCTAGATGTTATGGTGAAACAGTAGATTGCACTCACTGTTGCGAGAGGAGGCCAGCCGAATCTAGCTTCCCTTCAGAGGCGGCTGGCGATTTGATTGGACACTGCCATCCAATCAAATCACATCAACATCAGTTTTAATACTGTAACTGTCATCACCGCCGTTAGAAATTATCAAGCAAATTAAGCATTATGGAGGCGGGTGGAGATTTGGCGTACTTAATCAAACATAACTTTACTAAACTTCCGCTACAGCAGCAACTCTAAATTAAATCAGATGACAGGCCAATGCCCGCACTCGAGCTGTGTGTACACAGAGGAAAAAGGGAGAGAATCGGGCGTTCAATGAGGACAATTATGTCCGCACGGAGTGGCTAACTGGAAGCGCTAAACTTCAGCGTCTATTTTGCTGGCCATGTCTTCTTTTTGACAAGGATTCGTGCTCCCTGAACAATCCTTGGGCAACTTCAGGATTCATCGACCTTGCCAACCTGTCACGGGCAATTGAGAGGCACGGTAAATCCAAAAATCACATAAATTGTGTGATTGTCTGCATACATTAATAAGTCAAATGCTTAAATGAATAAGGAGAGAGTTTCAGCTGGAGAGTGCGTGCGGACCAAGCGGCAAACTCTGGGGAAGAGCCGGGACGCCAATACGGAAGTGCCACACACTGCAGTTCATCTAGTGGCCAGTAGGAGCCATGGATGTATAATAAGAACTGGATACAGCGTGGGAGGCGGGGCCTCATTCATTCCTATGAGAGTTGCTCATTAGCGCATGATGATAAAATGGCCCAACTTTTGAGAGAGCGAAACGTCACAGATTACCCGGCATGCCTGAGAAGTACCCGTATGTGCGCTCATAGCGCATGCGCAACTTTGACCAAAATGCTCGTTCACATCAAGCACGTCAATTTGCGTACACGTAACAGCACCGCACATTCATGACAGCATGGTAATGATTTGTTATTATGATGGATTTGATATTAACGAGGCGGCAGTTAGCAGCTAGCGGCTAGCTAGTAATTATGCTAATGTGAACATAAATCGTTATGTACTTATATTACGCTGTAACAGGATCTAGTAATATCCAAGCAACAGAGCTTCATTTAGCATGAAAGAATGATTGCACTGTATATATATATATTAGGGCTGTCAGTCGATTAAAATATTTAATCACGATTAATCGCATGATTGTCCATAGTTAATCGCGATTAATCGCAAATTAATCGCACATTTTTGATCTGTTCTAAATGTACCTTAGAGGAATATTTTTCAAGTTTGTAATACTCTTATCAACATATGAGTGGACAAATATGCTTTATGCTAATGTTTATTATCATTTGAACAATGACAAATATTCTCATGAATATTAAACACAACAACCTCTGAACATTACAAATATTCGCCTCAATTCAACCTGGAACCTCTCTCATACAATAATACAATCACTGGCGGCACATATCAGACCCGGGCCGGGGGGCGGGGCCACATGACCGGGCCCTTTCAACCCAATAAAGCTTGACAAAAATATCGGGGTGGTAATCTGACGCTCGTGCGTAAAAAGTCGCTCAGTCAGTAAGATTACAATTTAAAACAATGTTTGAAAGAAAAGTAACTAAAGAAAAGGTGTAATATTTAAGATTTCGTTTCTACAAAGGGTATAGAAACGAAATATAAATATATATCAGAGATAATAATGATATAACATGACATAAAGTCCAACAAACCACAAGGACAACGAAAACATAGCCTAATAAAATAACTACATTTCTGACACACCATTCACCATGGACAGCCAGCAGCCACCATGAGAGCAGAGCAGTGTAAAATTGGCACGGCGGCCCATACGTTCACGTACAAGTAGGCTACTGTACAAATTAAATTTGAAGTGTACTCACCACTACTTGAAGGGTACTCGGCGAGCCTTGCGCTCCGCGAACTCGTCCACAATCCGCTGTATGTCCAATTTCTTGGCTCGGTCACTTTCGATGGATAGCAAGGCCAGTCCACTCAGTCTCTCCTGTCCCATCGTGCTCCTCAAATAGTTTTTGATGAGTTTTAATTTGGAGAAAGAGCGCTCGGCGGTTGCCACGGTGACAGGAAGAGTCAGAAATAAGATGAAGGCTGTGCAAACCTCACTGAATGTAGATGTTACTGCTGGGTTGTAAACAATGAGCATTTTTACCAGATCCGCGACAGATTTTAGTTTTTGTATTTGGTCCCTGAAACAGGTTCTGAAAGAAAGCAGCTGGCCAGGGAAGCTGGCGGCGATGTCCCGACTGTAGTGCTCTCTAAGCCGCTGGGCAGCTTGGTGTAAATCCTCATCCTTTGCTTGCAGTAGTGTGTTGGGGTGAATTGCCTCAAACATGTTCACAGTTGCATTTAAGCTGGTGAATCTTTGGGACAGTTGCTGGATGATTATATCGACACACTCATATTAGCCGCCCCATCATAGCCCTGTCCGCGACATTGAGACAGATCTAATCCGTTTTTCTCTATAGAACCAAGGATTTTGTTTCAAGCTCTGAAGCTGATGAACCTTCAGTCACTTCAAAACCCCAAAAGACTTCATTGATCTGTATATCTGTTGCAATATCCATGTCGTTCTTAACAACAGTTATGTAACGGTAAACCTGACTCAACTGGTCTATCTTTGACACATCTTGCGTTGTGTCCATGATGACGGAATAAAATGGGGCTTCGTTTATTTCATCAATGATGTCAGCTTTCACATGTTGAGATAATATGTAAATAATCTTATTTTGAATCTGGTGACTGAGGTATTTCACTGACCCTGCTGGTCGGTTGATTAGCTCTTTCAAAACAGGGTCGTAGCGAGCCAATAATTATATTATTGACAAAAAGTTGCCAGCTTTTCCCTGACCTAGAACCTCTCGATGGCCCCTGAATGCCAAGTTGCTTGAAGCTAGAGTGAGAGTTACATTAACAATGCGCTCCACGACCTGTCTCCAAAATTGGGCGGCATTACGCACATTCCTCTCCATGTCAGCGTCTATTGTGCCGTTGGTTTTCCACTGCTCATATACTACGCATGCACCAAGGTGTATTTGAGTGGATTCATGCCTTTCAATTTTAGTAGAAATATGTTTCCAGTCTTTTATTCCGTTTACCCATGCATTGTTGTAGAACGGTGCCTTTCGGTTGGCAAAAAGCCAGCAAAGGCTCACAGTAGCAGCAGTCCAATTTTGGGGAATAGCACATCCAGCTGCGTGGAAATTTCATCCCAACTTTAGTGGTGGAGGTGTAATAGCTTTCTGAAAAGCAACGGTTATCCTTGTCTTTGGGAAATGGACCTTTGGGTTTGCATGGGCCCATTTTAAGGATATATCTTTTGATATTGGCGTCCATGTTTTCAAAATAGTTTGCCCGATCAGTCGGAAAACGCTCCAGAGGATAATTGCAGGACACATCATGATCCGTGGTCTGAGTTTCACCCGTAGGCGTAGCATGAGGAGGAGACCTGTTGCTGCTTTCATTCCCAGTGTCCGGTACTTCTTCACCTTGCGGCGCAGCAGGTAAGGAGCCGGAGGGGGAGGGGTGCGGCTGGTCAAGCGTCAGGCCTGGCTCTCCTCTAGACGAGCAGCTAGCAGCTGCTGAGTCGTCCCTATTATCATCATCACTACAGCCGAGAGACAGAAAAGGAAATAAGCTAGGCGGCCGAGCTACACGAAGTAACAACAACCATATGATATCAACATTTACCACAAACTCACATTTTCTTGTTGACAGTGTGTGTCCGTGATTGTAGCCTACCTGTAAATCTGGCTAACCCCCACTAACATTGTTGGCGGGCTGGGGCTCGGGGATGAAACATGGCTGGCAGTGGCAACAACTTCAGGTTCATCTCCCGCAGGAGGAGGAGTAGGGCAACAAAAAAATCCATCTAGCTTGGACAATTTGACCTTTTGGTCCTCCTTTTTATCTTTTTCTTTGCGTTTTGTAGCTCCACTTTTGTGTTTATAACTGCTCATGCATAGGCAGTGCTCTGTTGAATGACAAGTGATTGATGATGACGTTGACGTTCATTTACGTATGATGTTGATGGACGGCTGTTGATGACGATTTTACCCAAAATACATTTGGAAACAATAGAAGGGATTCACTTGCAATTTTTCATGTTTTAATGTTAAATATGAGTGTGAAAATAGCAGCACAAGTTCAACTCATATTATAGGCTACAATGCTTTATACCTAATATGACCACGAACGTCAGTGCACTCAGTGGCGCGAGGCAGCAGGGCCCGCCGGCGAATATCTCGGGGGCGGAGCCTGCTGCCTCGGCGACGGGCCCCCATTGGGTCCCGACCGTCCCGGGCCCGTGGAGCCCTGCCCCTACAGCCCCCCCTGAAGCCCCGCCCCTGAATACAATACAAATGGTGTGTGTGTGTGTGTGTGTGTGTGCGTGTGTGTGTGTGTGTGTGTGTGTGTGTGTGTGTGTGTGTGTGTGTGTGTGTGTGTGTGTGTGTGTGTGTGTGTGTGTGTGTGTGTGTGTGTGTGTGTGTGTGTGTGTGTGTGTGTGTGTGTGTGTGTGTGTGTGTTGTGTGTGTGTTGTGTGTGATGGATCGTTGGAGCTATGTGCAACTCAAGGCATATGCTCGAACGGGAGCTGCCTGGACGCTGCAATCATGTTGCGCACTATCCGTGCTGAGTGTGCTGACTTTTCGTACAATGTCCCACTGTCTGGCTTCCTGCATAAAGTCAAGTGCTCGGCGCAGTTGTGGCGAAATGTCGTTCCTCTGTTTTCATTTAAACAGCTCCATATCCGTTAGCGCAGCTAGCTAGCACCAGATGCTAACAACAACAATGCACGTAAGGTCTCTTAGATAAAAGCGTCAGCTAAATGCAATGTAATGTAATGTAATGTCACATACACACACATACACACACCCTCCCGGTCCTCCCAATAGCCAGTCGGTGCCTGCCGGTGAGCGTGGAAGTGTGGTCTGCCACAAACGGGCGGCAGGAGCGGGGCTGTCAGCATCAGCTTGTAGATGGTATTTTAAACTCGATGCGCTCTGAAACTACGGGGCGGCCGAGGGAAAAAAATACACATGCGTTAATCGCGTTAAAATAATTAGTGGCGTTAATTTATTTTTGCGTTAACGCGTTATTAACGCGTTAACTTGACAGCCCTAATATATATATATATATATATATATATATATATATATATATATATATATATATATATACTTATAATAATAAGTAATATTAACTTTATTTAATACAACATTTACCGTACAAGATTTAATCATACAGCCCATGTAGTATGATAATGAATTATAGCAAACATGTGCAATATATCCATTATTACAGCTCCGTGGGGTGGCAGTAAGACGATATGGCTCCGTTCTTATTGTGCATCCATGGGTAAAGATAAACGCAACTCACATTGATTTCTCAAACAGCATCTCTGTAAACTACGTGTATTGTATTCACTGCATTTCACTCTCTGCCTTTAACGGCTTGTTGTAGCTCCAATAGCTCCAGCCCTCACCCTTCCTGTGAGCACAGTGTGCTCTGATTGGTCGGGACACGTAACATGATGTGGGGGATGTAGAGACAATTATTATTGGAGACTGGAACACGGATATGCAAGGTAAAGACACGTCCGTCTTCAAGTCCTTCAGTAGGATTTGTGATCTGCACGGCTTCAGCCAGCTAATCACCCAACCCACCCGGGTATGTGAAACAACACAAACTACCATTGATCTCATTCTGACCTCTGACAAGTCCAGGATCTCCAGTAAAGGGGTTATAGCATGCGGTTTAAGTGATCATTATATGATATTCTGTACCCGCAAAAAGCTAAAACAAAGGGCCGGCTGTCACAAAACAGTCATATCTAGAGACCTCAAACACTACTCTAGCGAGGCCTTTAACCTAGAACTGGAGAGCCTGGACTGGTCAGATGAGCTCAGTGGTACACAAGTTGAAGAAACATGGCTTGGTTTCAAAAACAAATTCTCTGCAATACTCAATGATTTGGCCCCCCTAAGAACAACCAGGGTAAAAAATCGCGCTGAGCCGTGGATGCACTCCGGCATACTGACCGCCATGAAAACCAGAGACAAAAAATGCTCTGAGTTTCATAAAAGTCAGTCAATGCTTTCCAAAAGCACGAGCAGTGAACTCCAGGCCCACGTGACTGAACTACAAATTGAAAGAAACAGACTAAGAAATGAGGTAAGCTCCATGGTCAAAACTGCCAAAAAGAATTTCATCAATGTCAAAACTGAGGAAAACAAAAATAAACCCCGTGAACTTTGGAAATTACTCAATAACCAGCTTGGCTGCAGTAAAAAACTCAAAACGAGATTTTCTAACTTAAACATAAAGACAGATAACAGGCTCATCACAGACAAACTGGATGTGGCCAAGTACTTGACATTTTTTTTCACAAACATAGCCACAACTCTTGTAAATAAATTACCCTCCCACTCAGGGCTTTTTGGAGTAGATCACATCATGACCTACTACAAAAACCTAGGGGTACGCAAAGATGATTTCAGTCTAGCAAGGGTAACAACAGCAGAGGTACTCATTAAACTGAGCGCCATCCAACCTAACAAGGCCACCACGACAATATCCCCTCCAAATTCCTCAGAGACACAGCAACCGCCATCTCACCAGTCATAGCTCACATAATTAACCTCTCCATAAAACAGGGAAAAGTACCCAAAGACTTCAAAATTGCAAGAGTAACCCCCCTGCACAAAAAGGGCAGCAAATTGGACCCAGGCAACTACCGCCCTGTTTCTATACTTACCTCCATCTCGAAAGTCATGGAAAAAATAGTATATAAACAGGTCGAAAAGTACCTCGCGGAAAAAAAACTAATCTATGAATTTCAATCTGGCTTTAGAACATCCCACTCCACTGACACATGCCTTCTTTATTTGAGCGACCACATCAAACAAGAGGTGGACGAGGGCAAGTACTGCGGCATGGTGATGCTGGACCTACAAAAGGCTTTCGACACTGTCAATCACCCCATTCTGATTGACAAGCTAAAAGCAATTGGTTTTGATAAACTATCGGTGAGCTGGATGCAATCCTACCTGGAGGGGAGAGAACAGATGGTGGAGGTAAACGGTACTCTGTCCCCCCCCCTCCCAGTGAGCTGTGGTGTTCCACAAGGAAGCATATTAGGTCCGTTACTGTTCCTAATTTATGTAAATGACATGTCATCAGCATGTGACTGCAACTTGTTCCTGTTCGCGGACGACTCAGCCCTGCTGGTCTCTGACAGGAGCAGATTGCAGGTTGAAAAAACCCTCAGCTCCGAGCTCGGCAGAATCTGCACCTGGCTCGCCGATAATAAATTATCATTACACCTGGGTAAAACAGAGTCCATTCTCTTCGGTTCGAAACATAATCTCAGCAAATCCGACGACTTCTCAGTTGCAGTGGGCGACATTATTGTCACAAGTAAGAAGGAAATTACATACCTAGGATCTATTCTTGAGGCAAACCTCTCCTGTGACAAAATGGCATCCAATGTAATAAAAAAAGTCAATCAAAGAACTAGATTCCTATACCGGATCTCCTCTCTGGTAAACAAAAACACCCTGAAAACTCTGGCAGGAGCACTCATTCAAGGGTACTATGACTATGCTTGCACGTCATGGTACCATAGCACCTCCAAGGCGCTAAAAATAAAAATTCAAACATCGCAAAATAAACTGGTCAGACTACTGCTTGACCTTTCATCTAGAACCCACCTCACCTCTGCCCACTTTGACAACCTAGGATGGCTTAGAGTAGACGACAGAGTACAACTACTTGCAATGGGCCTGGTCTGCAAGATCCACTACACCTCTATGGTACCCATGTACATGTCAAAATTCTTCCCAAAGGTCAAGGAATACCATGATCATAACACCAGAGGGAGCTCCACAAATCATGTGAAACCCAGATTTGGCACAAAAAAGGGGGAATACACGTTTCGCAATTATGCCACATCAAGGTGGAACGCTCTTCCCACAACTGTAAAGGAAAGTAAAACTATACTTACCTTCAAAACCTCTCTTAAAGAGCACCTTCGGGGGAGAGCATTGCAAAACTGGCCCCGGTAATGGTACAAATCTCAACCTGTCGTTCAATGGACAGCTTCCCCCCCCATCTATGTATATACTCACATTTTAGACTCTGTTACTAACTGTATATCTGTAGACTTGGTATGTCTTGAATGTCCGGTTAGGATGTATTAGAACGAAATCTAAAATGAAAATTGTAAATAAGCAATCTGTATGTAAAAAACCACCTGTATGTAAATTGTAAATAAGCCATCTGTATGTCTTATATGTCTTAAATGATATGATGAATTGGAAATGGGGGACCCTGATGTAAACAAGACGAAAGTCTTTCTCTGGTCTGCATCCCCTTAACAATTGTATGTTTTGAGCTGTACCCAATATACAAGCTGTTAATAAACTTTTCAATCAATCAATCAAGTGTCTTCTTGACCAACAACTTAAGTGTTTCTTATAGCTATGCAGGGCATACAAGCAAGCGAACACAAACAAGAACAAACAAACAAGTGAAATGAAGAATACAATTGAAATTGTACAACATAATATTGTGGTGGTTCATCTTATAATTTAGTCTAGAGAATGCACCAGACAGCATCTAAGACCTGCAAAAATCTACATTTTCTAGGGGGACGGAGGCCCCCCAAACCCTTCGTGCCACTATTATGGCCCCTGTTAAAAATGTTTGTAATGTTATCTACTGTAAATTGGTCGAACGAATGCCTCCTCATCCGGAAGCTGACCGAGCAGACCCGAGCAGCAGTCGAGAGGAGCCGAGCGCATCCGCGAAGCACACAAAATGGCGACGTCAGAGTTCCCGTTAGCCGGCAAATCTAAATCTCTTCGGTAAAAATAATTTCCCTTTAGCGCAATACCGCTTCAGTTGCGCCACTTATGTGACAGACAAGAAGAGTATGTGACAGACAAGAATAGTCAATTCTAATGTCTAACACGTAATATGGAGAAAGAGATGTCCTGTATGGGTTGATTGTGCGTTGATCTGTTGGTAATGCCTCGGGGTTCCGGTGGGCATGTAAATAAATGTATAATGCTGCGCTATACTTTGTGGCCTCACCCAGTTGCATAGCGACACTTATTGTTTAGGTGTCTTTTAATAAGCAGGTAGTCATATCATTAGCTAGAACTAGCTGGATCTGATCGATATGGACATAAACGCGAGTGAAGTCTAATCTGACGGGAGAGAGAGAGATCAGCTGCTGCTGACGAGTCGACACGCAGCTCTGCATAATCACATGCAGCGGTGTGAGCGGACAAAACACACACTTCAGGTTAGAATATCACACGTAGCTATTTTAATTACCTCTCAAACTACCTAAACTAGTTATAGATATGTTTAGTTTTACTGTCGGGTCACTCATTACTGGATCCGAGAGCTGCATGATACTGGCATAATAGATTGCCCGATCGGGCAACCAGCAGGTGAGGCTTCATTGCCCGAGCTAAATAGATGGCCCCGGGCCATCGGGCAGTCCTTAATGTCGAGCCCTGTTGAGGTTATAAAATAAGGTCATCCTTGTAACTTAGAGATATTTTATTATACGTAGGAACTGTATGCATCGCTAAGGTTAATTTAAATTGGCTATGCTCAAGTATGTAGACAAGCTCATGTCGAAGTAGTGTATATGTGAAATCAACCTCACAATAAGATGTGTGTATATTACAAATAATAATGTCATATTTCAAGATGATTAGGTTAGATATTACAATATGGTTGGTTGAGCTGTAGTTCATTATTGAGCTTACACGTTAACGTCACAGTCATCTGAAGAACGAACCCAAACCTTGTTGTTTTTATTAATTGTATTACCAAATTGGTATCAAATAAACAGTAAGCATTGGTAACACAACTTCCAAAGTTACAGTAAAATATATTGACTCAGACAATACACAATCCAACATGTTCAACAGAAGACAATCAGTTATATTGTTTGTAGTACACATGGTACTTTACATATATATATATAATATATATCTGTTTGTTTAAGGTGTCCAGGTGATGCAGACAGGCTGGACCAGAGAGTGAGAGACAGAACTGGACTCCTCACAGCAGTGAACTTCAGCACAGGTACAAAGACTCTATTTTTCACACTGTACAAAGAATCAAGAAAGATATTTGTTTAAATAAATGAAGTATTGACTTGAATACACTGATATACATTCCATTAAACAATACTAAATACTAGATCACCTACACATCAGTTAAGTTGAGGGGTTTTTCCATGCAAAAGGTTACATTTAGATGTTAACAAGCAATATGATTGTGTGAAAATGAGACCTTGTGTCTCAATGAGATCTACACCTGTATAAATAAAGGCTAAAGAAATATGGTTTTGTCAGCTTTCTAATTTAATATAAGATATTTAACACATAGTGAGAACTGCTACTATTTATCTCTCAATATTGTCTGAAAAAAACGTGGTAAAAGTGATTCTTTCAGTGAGACAACAGAGCAAGCTTCTACAGTTGCACTACGTTTTGATAACAGTTAAATATTATTTTGATAATAACATATATTTCAATGTTGATGAGCTTCATACTGTTCATTCATAATCTGATCGTCTTTGTAGCTCACTGTTGAAATAAAAAAAATCATTACAATTACAAAATAATTATATCTACAGCCCCTAAACACACAAACACACCACTTTCATAAATAACACACTTGTTCTGCAATAATATGTTTTATGTTTCCTGTCATTTTTGTTAGGAAAGGACATGCCTGAAAGACACAACATTTTCTCCTTCTCTGAGGGTCAAGAAGAACATCCAAGAGGAACATTAAAAGCTGATGTTATGAGATTTTAAGACCAGTACAGGACATTCACTAAGAAACTACTTTTATTGTGAAAACACAGTCAGCTGATCGAATGTACCTATTTCCACATCTACACTCCATCAGCTGATTATTTCTATGTGCCTCACTTTATGAGTTTCACATCACCTGTGCCTTGTACCGCAGAGTTTGCAATGTCACAAATAAATGGGGCCAATCTTCAGTCAGATGTGAATGTGTAATCTAACATTTTCAGTAAGAATAATGGACAAAAGGAGTGCAAATACAAATACAATTTATTGAAATGTGAACCAAAACTTAATCAAACATGTTTTAAATAAAAAGCACATATGGACAGAAGGTGTAAACCTATTAAATGTATAAATAAACACATTTAGTCAAATAAAGTGACAGACTAGGCCTGTGCAGTTGGTATCAGCTATGCCCAGCATGGGCTCCTCCATCAGGCCTGGTCCTCCTCGCAGAGGAAAGACCCTCAGTCCTCTCCAAACCAACAGACAGGACGTCCATCACAGGTTTCTCCCTGAAGTCTCAGCAGCTCTCTGGACACCATGCTGTCTCAATCCGTCCACACTGAATATGAGGGGGAAAATGAAAATAATAAATGCTTTGGACAATAAGAAATATAAAGTTGACTGTTGAGTTGCTTAGTTTTTTTAGATTGTCAATACTATTACTGTATAACTAATATCTCAGGTTAAGAGGAACATTCAAATAAAGATTGGTCTTTAAATAAATGTTGTCTTTTGAATTGTTTGTCTAAAGCAGGGGTCTGTAACCTTTTTTACCAAAAGAGCCATTTTGCTCCTTTTTCCAAAACATTTTTTTGTCTGGAGCCGCAAAACATATTTCATAGTTTTTTATTGTTATATCAGACAAAAACTACAGTTTTTTTGCATTTATTAGGCTATTTATTACATGATATAAAACTGTTAACCTCTAATAAGAAACAAAGAACTCTTATAAGGAGAATTAAAAATAATACACAGGCCTACTTTAAAATAAATTAAACACAGCACTTGGGGAGTCCTGCACATTTGAAGGAAAAAAAATATTATTAAAATGGGCCCACTTTGAAAGAAATAAAACATATAGCTGCACCCTAAAAAGAGTTAAAGGTAGGGTAGGTAAGAATGGAGAAACCAGCTCGAGTGCGCTAGAATTTGAAAGTACACAACCGGAAAAAATATGCCTCTTCCTTCAGACTTTCTTACAGAGTCCCTCCTCCAACACAGATGGAAGCCTGACAGGCAGGTAGGCCATCCAGTTATATTAGCCGGGCCGGCTCAGATCATTGGTCGTGCTTTTTACAGTACTACGGCTTCCAGAGATTAATTTTTGTATGTATTTATTGTCAAAGCATTTAATATATTCATTGCTATCGGGACGTTAAGAGCATTCCATGGAATATAACAAAAAGTGTTTTCTGAAATAAATTACATACCCCATTGAATTATGACTGAAGATCGTCAGCTGTCTTCCTCTCCCGTGTTGTTCCTCGATACGTAAAGGCTGCAGCACCGTTGACAACTTCTCTCTACATATCAAACATACCGGTAAACCAGCATCGTTTGCTGTGAAAGCATATAACTCTGTCCACACAGAATTAAATCCTGTGTTCCTCCGGTACTTTTCTTTGATTTATCCATAGTTCGCTCATCGAGCCGGGGGTCAGGTTATTCGCCTCCAAGAAAAGGCGCTCGCGCTGGACCGTAGCAGGATGTGACGCATATTTTAGTTGACCTAATTAAAACCGTTTTGTTTTTTATTTATGTTTCACAGTTTCAACTCAAAATACAAGATACGAAACATTTTCAACCATGCAACAAAATATAAATAGTCCTACAAATACTTTTATTTTATTTCCTTCTTATTTTTGTCTAAGCTCAAGGGAGCCAGAGCAGAGGGCTTAAAGGGCCGCTTGCGGCCCGTGGGCTGCCGACCCCTGGTCTAAAGTCAAGGATCTAGAACTGGTACTTAGTTTTAATGTCTGGTTATTATGCTGTTTGGAGGAGGCATCACAGGTAAGAGCACTAACTAGCTACCATCACATGTACCTTAGCTTGATTTAAATGTATTAAACGTGTAATTAAGTGATATCAAAATATAAATAACTAATGTCATGCAAACATATTAATATTTGCTTGATTCCAGTGTTGCATTTAGCACAATTGCATACAAACGTTAAGGGGTTTTAAGATTCTGAAGTATTATGCTAAAAACTCAATAACTTAGATTATTATTTATAGTTTTGGTGAAGAGTTTCATGTCCGCTTAGAAACGTAAAATGCGACGGCATTGTGCAGATGGGGAGCATGTTAGCTTAGCTTGGTAGCTTCAGCTAGCTCTGGAACTTCCAGCTCGGTGGCAGCAGGTCCCGCCTCGGCTCCGCCTCTTTGCAGGCTGGAACAGGCGGGAGTTGAACTCTGACGTCACTGTCGAGCCGTTAGTGGCCGACTCCGCCTACTAAGGGCTTCTCGGCAACTCTGCAGAATTCTATGGGTGACGTCACGGACCCTACGTCCATTTATATATACAGTCTATGGTGCGGACCTTTCGGTTAGATCAGTGGTTCCCAAACTTTTTGTGCCCAAGGCACACCAAAGGACAAGTAAAAATCTCAAGGCACACCTATTGTGCAAAATAGCCCTTATAACACGTGTTATCACTCATATCATGTAAAATATCTGTACATGTGCATAATTATTTACTAATGCCAAATAAAATGTGACAAAGACAACTATATTACTCATGAAATATTTATTAACGAAATATTTCAGAAATTAAATTTGAAACTTTATCAAATTAGGCTTCATCAAAGCAGCAACACACTCATTTAAACCAGACAGGTCACAAAATAAAAAATGAGGCAAAGGAAACTCAGCAGAAATTCAGCACAGAGAACTGTCAATGCAAGGAAGCTGCATTGTCCATGGTCCTGAACTACAAATTATAAATGTAACATTTCAGCAATCAGCATTTCAGCAATCAGCATGTGCTATTGTAAATATTTTTGCCGACTTACAAATTAGTGAGATACATGTGCCTGTCGGGGCGCGCAGAATGTTTTAATCCTTGGTGGCACTGAGGAGAGGGCCACTCGCAAATCCTGTTCAACAAAGAGCCGTGACCTCCTGTTGTTCTTCATGTAAATCAGAGTAGAGAACGCCAACTCCAGAGATGGGGCCGTTACTAAAAAAAATGTAATATATTACATATTACTTTAAAAAAAGTAATATATTACACTACTTCGTTACTATCTACATAAAGTAACTCGTTACTTTACTCGCCTAGCACGTACGAACTGCGCATGCGTAAGTGGCAATAACTTTCCTTACCAGCAGGCGGCAGTAGTGTGTATTTGTCATTCAAAACAGGCAACAACCGGAAGACAGAGAAGAAGAACAGACTACGTGATATAAACAAATAACAAATAGCGTGTGCGGTAGCTTCACCTTAGCATGTGTTCTTTGCAGGTGTTTGTTGAGGTTTGACGTGGTGTTTCCAGCAGTGGATAACAGCTTCTGGCCTGGACACAGTTTGCACCTCACCGTAACATTCCTGTCTATTCTTCGGACGAACTCAAAATAATGGGCATACCTCCACCCCTCGAAAGTTATCGCTGACTCAGCCATGTTTATGCAGCACTGCACGTGGAGATGTGGACGCACAAGTCGCGCAGATTACGTACATATAAACCTACAAAGTACTGATATAGAAAATAAAAAAATGTGTGTAGTATATTGCAATAATAACGTATGGTTGTCACAAAATCCCACGGCACACTCAGACTTGCCTCACAGCACACCAGTGTGCCGCGGCACACCGTTTGGGAACCACTGGGTTAGATAACAGGCGTGTGCAAGTCCTGCATCTGTGTGATACAAATGTGTGTAAAATGATACCGGGCGCTGTAATCACTCATCTGGTTACGTTATTGACCACAAAATGGGCTTCCCCTACATTTTTCCCCACGCCACGCTACTGACTGCCATAGGGGCACTGAGCTGCCATCCCCACCATACGTCATCTCACATAATTCAGAGCTGATTGGCTGTAAGTACGTGTGCCGCGAAAAGTGTGGTGTGTGAATAGGAGACGAGACGCGTCCTAAAACCCGGAAGTAAGCTGCGCATGGCTTCCCTCCACAAAAAAGCAATGAGATTTCTCCATAGGATTTTAGAAAATAGCTCCAAATAAGATCTGTGGGAAACGTACCTGTTAGATAAATGCACGTTTTGTTCAGCCGGATAATATCCACATGTCTACCCTACTTTTATAATTTTCGAATCATAAATCTATCGATTCGATTTATGATAGACTTTTGAAACTACAAGAAGATAAGGGGGACTTTTACAAAAAAGTAATAGAGATTTTTGTCCAGAATAGACTTCATCTTCAAGTCAAGGTAAGACCGCAATTTTATTGAAAATGGAATCTTACTGAGAGAACAATTCAATATTTACATGATAAAATTACATTTTTTGGGTATCCTTTTGTTGAACTGTCTGTTTAAAATTAATCGAAGCATCAGACAAAAAAAGCTTTTGAAAATAATATTATATGTTGATTTAGGTCAAAATATAATATTTGTACACCTGAAGAGTCAGTGCCAGTGCCTCACATGAACCTCACTGCAGAAGCTTATATAGACATCTAAGTTGTTTGTGCCCCACCACATTTGTACATATAAAAACGCCACTGTATACCCCGAATCAGCACTTTTGAAACAGGAAGTGAAATAGAGGGATATGAGGCATGGCTAGAATGGGTGATCTGTTTGGTATTTTTGAGCAAAAAACTTAAAGGTGGGGTAGGTAATTTTGGAGAAATCAGCTCGAGGGCGCTAGAATGTGAAAATAGACATGTTTTTTACATTTGTTTATATATCTGAGACCTATGCTATTACCTAAAAATAGCATGATAGGTCCACTTTAAATTTAAAATTAAATGTGACATATTTTGAAGGCATGAATATCTGTTAATTTAAGCAACAACCAATCCCTCACATTAGACTAAAATCATTTAGAAAAAGGGCATGAGAAAAATAATGTTCCAATGATTCAACTTGTAAATTAGAAAAAGAACATGTTAACATGTTTAAAACCTTAAATTCAGAAATTCAGAAACTGGGTAGATTTATGGATTTTAAAATGAGTCTCTTTTACTTTAGGGAAAATAGGCAATTTTATCAAATAAGATTGAGCTTTTTCAGCAGTGTATAATGTATGTTGTTAACACTGTAAACTTGACAGTTTTTTACCCCGCTCCACCTAGTGTCGAAAGCACGTTATGACTCTTTTAGCGTCATATGCAGGGAGGATGTATTGCTAATGTCTGCTTCATGTTTTTGTTAAGTATGTTATATTTGATACAAAATTAACATAGGTGTAGATACACACTAGGGGGCAAGAAGAAGGTCAATCATAGAAATATAGAATAAAAAATATCAAAAAGATACTGTAAGTTATATCTACAATGAAAAGGTTTACTGCAGGACGTCCAAAGATATTAATAAGAGGATGTGCTAGACCTACTAATTAGGCTTTATTTAAACATTAAAGAATACTTTAGGTTAAGGTATTTTTTGTTTAAATAGGCAAAAAGCTTCGGGGGTATCTAAATATGTAAAATAGCCAACAGTCTTTATTGAACCAAGAGAATAGCGAGTAATGAATATGCTTTATACGGATTTAATGTTTAGTCTTATCAAGCATCCACAATCAAATATATTGCTAAATTGTTTGTGGGACTTGATAATCACTAAAACTAAAGTCTGATTTAAGGTTTGTTTATATTTCACATCGTTATCCAAATCTGCAATGTTACTAAAATAAATATGTTGGACTTAAAATACACGATTAACCTCTGAATTGTAGGGTAGAGTAAAAGTACAAAGTGGCATCTAAATGAAATAAGTAAAGTAGTTGAGTACAGTGCTTGAGTAAATTGACTTAGTTGGTGGGTACATGAGGTGAGGTGCAGTGGTGACCTCACCGATATCAAGGCTAAGTATGTCTCAAAATTATAAATAACAATTAAAGTTAGATTAATTGCTTGATGATAACTAATGTACATTTTTTGTCAATCGTTTAAACGATTGAAATGCAATTAATCGCATGATGTCCATAGTTAACTTAATTTTGACATAACTCAAATTAAACGCACATGTGTATCTGTTTTAAATGTACCTTAAAGGGATATTTTTCAAGTTTGTAATACTATTATCGATATGGGAGTTCATCTGGCAGCAGTATATAAAGTAAAGAAATTGAGTTCCACCTTTACCAGCAGTGATAGACCCATGTATGCATCAATAATCATAATATTGTGGTTTATATGATTCTGAAATGGGCCGTTATGCATAACAAGTACTTTTACGTTCATAAATATGTTTTGATGCAGAACTGTAACTTGTTAAAGAGTGTTTTTAAAATGTGCAATTGCTACTTTTGCTTAAATAAAATATCTGAGTACTTCTTCTGGCAATCGCTGTTGAAAAGACCTAACGTACTCCGGTGGTAAATCGTAACAGTATGGGTAGTGGAGAGAACCAACTGAATTGTTCCATTGGAGGTTTTGAATGTTTTGCTCACCATCCACAAGGTAGGCATATGTTACAAATGTGGATAAGAGAAATACAGTGCAGCCTTACAGAAATCAAAACTAAATCATATATTGCATGTATCCTATCACATGATTAAAGCAATGGCAAATATTGATAACAAGAACAATGTAAAATCTCAAACCTGATAAAAAACTAAGCAACTCTCAATCAACACTGATTCTGTTCGCAATCAAAAAGTGATTTTATTTGTGACATCTTATTACATAATCATTAGGTTTGTGTACAAAGAGAGTGACAGAAAAAAAATACAGAGGATAATAAAACAGGTCAGAATAAAAATGACACATGAATAGGAAGCAAATATGTTTAATACGTTGCATACTTTTTGTAAATGGTACAGATTCTGAGGGTTAATAAAGTTTATTTCAAAATTAACAGTAAAGTAATGACAGCATTTCAGAGAGTTGGTAGTTCAAACAGGATTTGTCTCTGTAATTAAGGAATATACAACACCATTATTCTTTGGATTGTGTTAGAAAGTGCCAGTTAGATGTTTCCTAAATAGCCTTTGCACTGATTATATAATAACAAAAGCTTGAAAATTAAATCATTTAATACACAAAAAAACTGATAACTGTTTGCATTTGTGTCTGTGTATAAACAACATTTTCCTTCACAAAAACAATCGTAACTATATGTTCTGTGGATACAAATATTCCACACCCATTCATTAATACCATTAATTTAATATAATGCAATAGGACAAAAGACCACCCTGTAATACTAAAACTACCTGTGAGAATGGGATGATATGGCATATGTTCAATAAATCTGGACTATGTACAAACAAAAACAAAAGTTATTATCACAATACAATTTAATCTTATTTACAGTGATAAGGGATTTTAAACAATCTCATGCACTCTTGTCTATTCATTGAAAAAAGTAACTACTCATAGTTAACCATAATTGAGATGACTGTGTGACTGATTCTTAAAATCTTTTTAAAAAATCTCCATGTTAGGTGAATCTATTTGGGTGTACATGAGAGGGTTTCATTTATCTCATTATTAATTTGTTCATCATTTTTTTGGTGAAACAGAGAGTTCAAGTCTTGGGAACCTGAAACCACCTCTCGAACCACTGTCACTGCTGGAGGATGAAGACAATCTCGATGTCTTAGAGGGTAAAGAAACACCTGCACCTGCTTCACCCTCCCCACCAAGTGACACTTCATATGAGCCCTTTGACTTTGCACCAAAACCTCCAAAGGTGCCAAACTTCAACTTGCCTTTCTTTCCTTTGACCTTGCTTTCTCCTAGGTCTAATGAAATGTCGCCACCCTCAGCTTCTAAGTGAGCTGAAGGAGAACTCACTGCAGGCCCCCCCTCATCACTCAGAGAAGAAGAGCGATGCTTTGATTTCTTAAATAGATCTAGTGAGGCTGACTTTCCTTTAGCTGACACACTGAGCCCAGGATCACCCTCAAATTCTAATTTTCCAGCCGTCAGTCCCCCAGTATGTACCTTACCGCCTTTTCCACTTGTACTCAACCCTACCTCTGGTCCTCGAAGGTCACCCGCACTACTACCCTTTGCTTTAGATTTGCCAAAGAATGTTGGCATCTTTACCCTTATTTTGCCTTCTCTTTGCCTAAGTTCTGGACTGGGAACCTCAATATTTGGTGAACTAACTTGCCAACTTCCTTCACCTCCCTGGACTTCCTCCTGAGGCTGAATAATGCCAAATTGTGGTACCTTGATTTTAGGAAATGTTACAGTACCTCCTGGGTAATGAAGGCCACCACTTCCACTGCGGCCTGAAGCACTTGCATCAAGCTCTGCACCAGAGCTCACATTTCTGTTTGGGCCTTTAAAACCTACAGACATAGTTGCCTCTCTGTTCAAATTTGTATCGACATCAGAAGCTACATTCACATTTGGCATTTTAATATTAGGAGTCTTAAATGTCATATCCGTCCCTCCCAAATGAATATTTGGACTGTCAATGCCCTCTGGTAAAGATCCATCACCTTTCAATTTTGGAGATTTCATATCTAATTCCACATCAGGAAAATGAAGCTTACCAAAACGCGGCTTCTTTACCTTTGTTCCCTTGACTTGAATATTGGGTGTGTCTACATCCAGGTCTACTGCAGGCGTTTCTATATCACCTTCGGGTTTCTTTGCCTTTCCTTTCACTTTTGGAAGTTTGAATTTCCCCTTCTTCCCCTTAAAGTTGATATTAATGTCAGGGGCATCAAGAGAACCTGTGTCACTACCTGGCAGACTTAGTTCTGTTTTGGAACCTTTTGCTTCCACACTGTACATGAGTGTTTTCCCCTCCACTTCTGGGGATTTCATTCCAAACTTAGGACCTTTGAACTTGGGAAATGTTATACCTGTCTTTTCAGAATCAATAGACACACTTTCCATAGTGATGGTTGGACCTTTGATATCTGAATCCAATTTGGGCAAGGATGCATCTATTTTTCCTTTGACTTTTTGACCTTTCACTTTGAAATCAACATCAGGTGCTTTCACATCAATGTTTCCTTTGGGAATGTTTATGTTGAAGGCTGAACCCTCAACCTTTGGATCTTTAATGTTAAGTGATGGCATGTTCATTGTAGGCATTGTAAATCCCCCCTTAGGAACTTTAAAATCGACCTGTGGACCTTTGATGTCAACAGCAGGTTTTTCTATGTCTCCCTCTATCTTTGGCACTGACACTCCCACATCACCTTTGATTGTGGGACCTCTCAGATTGATATCAACTTTAGGTGCTTTCACATCAATGTCTGCTCTGGGAAGGTTTATATCAACATCTGGAACCTCAACTTTTGGACCTTCGAAGCCAAATGATGGAATTTGGATTTTTGGCATTTTAATTCCACCTTTCAGCCCTTCAATATCAACCGCTGGAGCTTTTATTTCAACTGCAGGTGTTTGTATGTCTCCTTTTATCTTTGGCATTGACATGTCAACATCGCCTTTGAGTTTGGGGCCTTTCAGGTTAAAATCAACATCAGGCATGGAAAGATTTGGTCCTGAAATGGTTGGCATTTTGAATGTGTGACCTTTGACTTTACCACTTGGACTTTCAATGTCAAAACCTGGTCCTTTGATATCCAAGTCAGGCGCTTTAACATCAATATCAGCTTTGGGAAGGTTAATATTAATGTCTGGACCCTCCACTTTTGTACCTTTCAAGCCAAACGATGGCATTTTGATTTTCGGCATTTCAAAGCCACCTTTTGGCCCTTCAACATCAACCGCTGGACCTGTAATGTCAACATCAGGTGTTTTTATGTCTCCTTTTATCTTTGGCATTGACATGTCCATATCGCCTTTCATTTTGGGGCCTTTCAGGTTAAAATCAAAATCTGGCATGGAGAGATTTGGTCCTGAAATGGTCGGCATTTTGAATGTGTGACCTTTGATTTTACCACTTGGACTTTCAATGTCGACATCTGGTCCTTTAATATCCAAGTGAGGGGCATTAACATCAATATCAGCTTTTGGGATGCTGACATCAATGTCTGGTCCTTCAACATGTGGGCCTTTCAACCCAAAGGATGGCATTTTAAATGTAGGCATTTTGAATCTTCCTTTGTCGCCATCAAAGTCAACTTCTGGTCCTTCAATATCCATCTTGGGAGCTTTTATGTTACCCTTAATCTTTGGAATGGAGAAATCCAGATCTCCCTTTATGTTGGGCCCTTTAATGTCAACATCCGGTGTTTTAACATCAATGTTCGCTTCAGGAAGGTTTATATCAACTTCTGGACCTTCAAACCTTGGACCTTTGATGTTCCATGATGGCATGTGGATGTTAGGCATTTTAAAGCCACTCTTTGTCCCTTCAATGTCAACATCTGGACATTTTATGTCAACTTCAGGTGTTTTTATGTCTCCTTTTATCTTTGGCATTGACATGTCCACATCACCTTTGAGTTTGGGGCCTTTCAGGTTAAAATCAACATTTGGCATGGAGATGTTTGGCATTGAAATGGTTGGCATTTTGAAGGTATGACCTTTGATTTTACCACTTGGACTTTCAATGTCAAAACCTGGTCCTTTGATGTCCAAGTCAGGCGCTTCAACATCAATATCAGCTTTGGGAAGGTTAATATTAATGTCTGGACCCTCCACCTTTGGACCTTTCAAGCCAAACGATGGCATTTTGATTTTCGGCATTTCAAAGCCACCTTTTGTCCCTTCAATATCAACCGCTGGAGCGTTGATGTCAACTTCAGGTGTTTTTATATCTCCTTTTATCTTTGGCATTGACATGTCAACATCGCCTTTGAGTTTGGGGCCTTTCATATTAAAATCAAAATCAGGCATGGAGATGTTCGGCCCTGAAATGCTTGGCATTGTGAATGTGTGACCTTTGACTTTACCACTTGGACTTTGAATGTCAAAATCTGGTCCTTTTATTTCCAAATCAGGGGCATTTACATTAATATCAGCTTTTGGGATGCTGACATCAACTTCTGGTCCTTCAATATTTGGACCTTTAAACCCAAAGGATGGCATTTTAAATGTAGGTCTTTTAAATCCACCTTTGACGCCATCAAAGTCAACATCTGGTCCTTCAATATCCATCTTGGGGGTTCTTATGTTACCCTCAATCTTACGACCTGATACATCCAAATCTCCCTTTATATCAACTTCAGGAGCGTCAAGTTTGGGACCTTGGGTGTTCCATGATGGCATTTTGAATTTAGACATTTCAAATTGACCCTTTGGACCTTTAATATCAACCTCTGGACATTTGATGTCAAGCTCCGGTGTTTTTATTCCTCCGGATATCTTTGGCACTGACATGTCTACATCGCCTTTGATTTTGGGGCCTTTCAGGTTAAAATCCACATCTGGCATGGAGATTTTTGGCCCTGAAAAGCTTGGAACTTTGAATGTGTGACCTTTGGTTTTACCACTTGGACTTTCAATGTCAAAACCTGGTCCTTTGATATCCAAGTTAGGGGCATTAAGATCAACATCAACTTCTGGTCCTTCAACACGTGGTCCTTTCCCTCCAAAAGATGGCATTTTAAATTTAGGCATTTTAAATCTTCCTTTGTGGCCATCAATTTCAACATCTGGTTCTGCAATATCAATCTTGGGAGCTTTTATGTTACCCTTAATCTTTGGAACGGAGAAATCCAGATCTCCCTTTATGTTGGGCCCTTTAATGTCAACATCAGGTGTTTTAACATCAATGTTCGCTTCAGGAAGGTTTATATCAACTTCTGGACCTTCAAACTGTGGACCTTTGATGTTCCATGATGGCATGTGGATGTTAGGCATTTTAAAGCCACTCTTTGTCCCTTCAATGTCAACATCTGGACATTTGATGTCAACTTCAGGTGTTTTTATGTCTCCTTTTATCTTTGGCATTGACATGTCCACATCGCCTTTGAGTTTGGGGCCTTTCAGGTTAAAATCAACATTTGGCATGGAGAGATTTGGTCCTGAAATGGTTGGCATTTTGAATTTGTGACCTTTGATTTTACCACTTGGACTTTCAATGTTGACATCTGGTCCTTTAATATCCAAGTGAGGGGCATTAACATCAATATCAGCTTTTGGGATACTGACATCAATGTCTGGTCCTTCAACATGTGGGCCTTTCAACCCAAAGGATGGCATTTTAAATGTAGGCATTTTGAATCTTCCTTTGTCGCCATCAAAGTCAACTTCTGGTCCTTCAATATCCATCTTGGGAGATTTTATGTTACCCTTAATCTTTGGAATCGAGAAATCCAGATCTCCCTTTATGTTGGGCCCTTTAATGTCAACATCCGGTGTTTTAACATCAATGTTCGCTTCAGGAAGGTTTATATCAACTTCTGGACCTTCAAACTTCGGACCTTTGATGTTCCATGATGGCATGTGGATGTTAGGCATTTTAAAGCCACTCTTTGTCCCTTCAATGTCAACATCTGGACATTTGATGTCAACTTCAGGTGTTTTTATGTCTCCTTTATCTTTGGCATTGACATGTCCACATCGCCTTTGAGTTTGGGGCCTTTCAGGTTAAAATCAACATTTGGCATGGAGATGTTTGGAACTGAAATGGTTGGCATTTTGAAGGTATGACCTTTGACTTTACCACTTGGACTTTCAATGTCAAAACCTGGTCCTTTGATATCCAAGCCAGGCGCTTTAACATCAATATCAGCTTTGGGAAGGTTAATATTAATATCTGGACCCTCCACTTGTGTACCTTTCAAGCCAAACGATGGCATTTTGATTTTCGGCATTTCAAAGCCACCTTTTGGCCCTTCAACATCAACCGCTGGACCTGTAATGTCAACATCAGGTGTTTTTATGTCTCCTTTTATCTTTGGCATTGACATGTCCAAATCGCCTTTGAGTTTGGGGCGTTTCAGGTTAAAATCTAAATCTGGCATGGAGAGATTTGGTCCTGAAATGGTTGGCATTTTGAATGTGTGACCTTTGATTTTACCACTTGGACTTTCAATGTTGACATCTGGTCCTTTAATATCCAAGTGAGGGGCATTAACATCAATATCAACTTTTGGGATGCTGACATCAATGTCTGGTCCTTCAACATGTGGGCCTTTCAACCCAAAGGATGGCATTTTAAATGTAGGCATTTTGAATCTTCCTTTGTCGCCATCAAAGTCAACTTCTGGTCCTTCAATATCCATCTTGGGAGTTTTTATGTTACCCTTAATCTTTGGAACGGAGAAATCCAGATCTCCCTTTATGTTAGGCCCTTTAATATCAACATCCGGTGTTTTAACATCAATGTTCGCTTCAGGAAGGTTTATATCAACTTCTGGACCTTCAAACTTTGGACCTTTGATGTTCCATGATGGCATGTGGATGTTAGGCATTTTAAAGCCACTCTTTGTCCCTTCAATGTCAACATCTGGACATTTTATGTCAACTTCAGGTGTTTTTATGTCTCCTTTTATCTTTGGCATTGACATGTCCACATCGCCTTTGAGTTTGGGGCCTTTCAGGTTAAAATCAACATTTGGCATGGAGATGTTTGGCATTGAAATGGTTGGCATTTTGAATGTGTGACCTTTGATTTTACCACTTGGACTTTCCATGTCAAAACCTGGTCCTTTGATGTCCAAGTCAGGCGCTTTAACATCAATATCAGCTTTGGGAAGGTTAATATTAATGTCTGGACCGTCCACCTTTGGACCTTTCAAGCCAAACGATGGCATTTTGATTTTCGGCATTTCAAAGCCACCTTTTGGCCCTTCAAACTCAACCGCTGGACCTGTTATGTCAACATCAGGTGTTTTTATGTCTCCTTTTATTTTTGGCATTGACATGTCCATATCACCTTTCAGTTTGGGGCCTTTCAGGTTAAAATCAACATTTGGCATGGAGAGATTTGGTCCTGAAATGGTTGGCATTTTGAATTTGTGACCTTTGATTTTACCACTTGGACTTTCAATGTCGACATCTGGTCCTTTAATATCCAAGTGAGGGGCATTAACATCAATATCAGCTTTTGGGATGCTGACATCAATGTCTGGTCCTTCAACATGTGGCCCTTTCAACCCAAAGGATGGCATTTTAAATGTAGGCATTGTGAATCTTCCTTTGTCGCCATCAAAGTCAACTTCTGGTCCTTCAATATCCATCTTGGGAGATTTTATGTTACCCTTAATCTTTGGAACGGAGAAATCCAGATCTCCCTTTATGTTGGGCCCTTTAATGTCAATATCTGGTGTTTTAACATCAATGTTCGCTTCAGGAAGGTTTATATCAACTTCTGGACCTTCAAACTTTGGACCTTTGATGTTCCATGATGGCATGTGGATGTTAGGCATTTTAAAGCCACTCTTTGTCCCTTCAATGTCAACATCTGGACATTTGATGTCAACGTCAGGTGTTTTTATGTCTCCTTTTATCTTTGGCATTGACATATCCACATCGCCTTTGAGTTTGGGGCCTTTCAGGTTAAAATCAACATTTGGCATGGAGATGTTTGGCATTGAAATGGTTGGCATTTTGAAGGTATGACCTTTGATTTTACCACTTGGACTTTCAATGTCGACATCTGGTCCTTTAATATCCAAGTGAGGGGCATTAACATCAATATCAGCTTTTGGGATGCTGACATCAATGTCTGGTCCTTCAACATGTGGGCCTTTCAACCCAAAGGATGGCATTTTAAATGTAGGCATTGTGAATCTTCCTTTGTCGCCATCAAAGTCAACTTCTGGTCCTTCAATATCCATCTTAGGAGCTTTTATGTTACCCTTAATCTTTGGAATGGAGAAATCCAGATCTCCCTTTATGTTGGGCCCTTTAATGTCAACATCCGGTGTTTTAACATCAATGTTTGCTTCAGGAAGGTTTATATCAACTTCTGGACCTTCAAACTTTGGACCTTTGATGTTCCATGATGGCATGTGGATGTTAGGCATTTTAAAGCCACTCTTTGTCCCTTCAATGTCAACATCTGGACATTTGATGTCAACGTCAGGTGTTTTTATGTCTCCTTTTATCTTTGGCATTGACATGTCCACATCGCCTTTGAGTTTGGGGCCTTTCAGGTTAAAATCAACATTTGGCATGGAGATGTTTGGCATTGAAATGGTTGGCATTTTGAAGGTATGACCTTTGACTTTACCACTTGGACTTTCAATGTCAAAACCTGGTCCTTTGATATCCAAGTCAGGCGCTTTAACATCAATATCAGTTTTGGGAAGGTTAATATTAATATCTGGACCCTCCACCTTCGGACCTTTCAAGCCAAACGATGGCATTTTGATTTTCGGCATTTCAAAGCCACCTTTTGGCCCTTCAACATCAACCACTGGACCTGTAATGTCAACATCAGGTGTTTTTATGTCTCCTTTTATCTTTGGCATTGACATGTCCATATTGCCTTTCAGTTTGGGGCCTTTCAGGTTAAAATCAACATTTGGCATGGAGAGATTTGGTCCTGAAATGGTTGGCATTTTGAATTTGTGACCTTTGATTTTACCACTTGGACTTTCAATGTCGACATCTGGTCCTTTAATATCCAAGTGAGGGGCATTAACATCAATATCAGCTTTTGGGATGCTGACATCAATGTCTGGTCCTTCAACATGTGGGCCTTTCAACCCAAAGGATGGCATTTTAAATGTAGGCATTGTGAATCTTCCTTTGTCGCCATCAAAGTCAACTTCTGGTCCTTCAATATCCATCTTGGGAGCTTTTATGTTACCCTTAATCTTTGGAACGGAGAAATCCAGATCTCCCTTTATGTTGGGCCCTTTAATGTCAACATCCGGTGTTTTAACATCAATGTTCGCTTCAGGAAGGTTGATATCAACTTCTGGACCTTCAAACTTTGGACCTTTGATATTCCATGATGGCATGTGGATGTTAGGCATTTTAAAGCCACTCTTTGTCCCTTCAATGTCAACATCTGGACATTTGATGTCAACTTCAGGTGTTTTTATGTCTCCTTTTATCTTTGGCATTGACATGTCCGCGTCGCCTTTGAGTTTGGGGCCTTTCAGGTTAAAATCAACATTTGGCATGGAGATGTTTGGCATTGAAATGGTTGGCATTTTGAAGGTATGACCTTTGACTTTACCACTTGGACTTTCAATGTCAAAACCTGGTCCTTTGATGTCCAAGTCAGGCGCTTTAACATCAATATCAGCTTTGGGAAGGTTAATATTAATGTCTGGACCCTCCACCTTTGGACCTTTCAAGCCAAACGATGGCATTTTGATTTTCGGCATTTCAAAGCCGCCTTTTGGCCCTTCAACATCAACCGCTGGACCTGTAATGTCAACATCAGGTGTTTTTATGTCTCCTTTTATCTTTGGCATTGACATGTCAATATCGCCTTTCAGTTTGGGGCCTTTCAGGTTAAAATCAATATTTGGCATAGAGAGATTTGGTCCTGAAATGGTTGGCATTTTGAATTTGTGACCTTTGATTTTACCACTTGGACTTTCAATGTCGACATCTGGTCCTTTAATATCCAAGTGAGGGGCATTAACATCAATATCAGCTTTTGGGATGCTGACATCAATGTCTGGTCCTTCAACATGTGGGCCTTTCAACCCAAAGGATGGCATTTTAAATGTAGGCATTGTGAATCTTCCTTTGTCGCCATCAAAGTCAACTTCTGGTCCTTCAATATCCATCTTGGGAGCTTTTATGTTACCCTTAATCTTTGGAATGGAGAAATCCAGATCTCCCTTTATGTTGGGCCCTTTAATGTCAACATCAGGTGTTTTAACATCAATGTTCGCTTCAGGAAGGTTGATATCAACTTCTGGGCCTTCAAACTTTGGACCTTTGATGTTCCATGATGGCATGTGGATGTTAGGCATTTTAAAGCCACTCTTTGTCCCTTCAATGTCAACCGCTGGACCTGTAATGTCAACTTCAGGTGTTTTTATGTCTCCTTTTATCTTTGGCATTGACATGTCCACATCGCCTTTGAGTTTGGGGCCTTTCAGGTTAAAATCAACATTTGGCATGGAGAGATTTTGTCCTGAAATGGTTGGCAGTTTGAATTTGTGACCTTTGATTTTACCACTTGGACTTTCAATGTCGATATCTGGTCCTTTAATATCCAAGTGAGGGGCATTAACATCAATATCAGCTTTTGGGATGCTGACATCAATGTCTGGTCCTTCAACATGTGGACCTTTCAACCCAAAGGATGGCATTTTAAATGTAGGCATTGTGAATCTTCCTTTGTCGCCATCAAAGTCAACTTCTGGTCCTTCAATATCCATCTTGGGAGCTTTTATGTTACCCTTAATCTTTGGAATGGAGAAATCCAGATCTCCCTTTATGTTGGGCCCTTTAATGTCAACATCCGGTGTTTTAACATCAATGTTTGCTTCAGGAAGGTTGATATCAACTTCTGGGCCTTCAAACTTTGGACCTTTGATGTTCCATGATGGCATGTGGATGTTAGGCATTTTAAAGCCACTCTTTGTCCCTTCAATGTCAACATCTGGACATTTTATGTCAACTTCAGGTGTTTTTATGTCTCCTTTTATCTTTGGCATTGACATGTCCACATCGCCTTTGAGTTTGGGGCCTTTCAGGTTAAAATCAACATTTGGCATGGAGATGTTTGGAACTGAAATGGTTGGCATTTTGAAGGTATGACCTTTGACTTTACCACTTGGACTTTCAATGTCAAAACCTGGTCCTTTGATATCCAAGCCAGGCGCTTTAACATCAATATCAGCTTTGGGAAGGTTAATATTAATATCTGGACCCTCCACTTGTGTACCTTTCAAGCCAAACGATGGCATTTTGATTTTCGGCATTTCAAAGCCACCTTTTGGCCCTTCAACATCAACCGCTGGACCTGTAATGTCAACATCAGGTGTTTTTATGTCTCCTTTTATCTTTGGCATTGACATGTCCAAATCGCCTTTGAGTTTGGGGCGTTTCAGGTTAAAATCAACATCTGGCATGTCCATTTTTGTTCCTGAGATGGTTGGCATTTTCAGTTTTGTTCCCTTCATTTTAACATCTGGTCCTTCACTTTCAACATTTGGAGTTGTAATATCAATGCCAGCTTTGGGAAGATTAATATCAACCTCAGGCATTTCAATTTTGGGGCCTTTGAAACCAAATTTTGGCATCTTGAATTTGGATCCTTTAGTTTTCGGACTAGTCAATCCAAGGTCAGAATCAAAACCTTCATAGCTACCAGATTTCCCTTTGATGCTGATATCCCCTTTTACTATTTCAACATTGGTTTCTGGGGTCTTTATCTTAGGGCTCTTAAATCCAAACTTTGGCATTTTAAATTTACTTTTCTTCCCGCCTATTTCTGGCGCGTCAATTGTAGCATCTGGTCCCTTAAGTTCAGTTTTAGGCCTTTTAAAGTCACTCTTTGGCACTTCAATATCAACTGCTGGAGCATTGATTTCAACTTCAGGTGTTTTTATGACTCCTTTTATCTTTGTCATTGACTTGTCCACATCACCTTTGAGTTTCGGGCCTTTCAGCTTAAGATCAACATCTGGCATTGAGATGTTCGGCCCTGAAATCCTTGGCTTTTTAAATGTGGAACCTTTGATTTTACCACTTGGACTTTCAATGTCGACATCTGGTCCTTTAATATCCAAGTGAGGGGCATTAACATCAATATCAGCTTTTGGGATGTTGATATCAATGTCTGGTCCTTCAACATGTGGACCTTTTCCTCCAAATGCTGGCATTTTAAATGTAGGCAATCTGAATCTTCCTTTGTCGCCATCAAAGTCAACTTCTGGTCCTTCAATATCCATCTTGGGAGATTTTATGTTACCCTTAATCTTTGGAACGGAGAAATCCAGATCTCCCTTTATGTTGGGCCCTTTAATGTCAACATCCGGTGTTTTAACATCAATGTTCGCTTCAGGAAGGTTTATACCAACTTCCGAACCTTCAAACTTTGGACCTTTGATGTTCCATGATGGCATGTGGATGTTAGGCATTTTAAATCCACTCTTTGTCCCTTCAATGTCAACATCTGGATATTTGATGTCAACTTCAGGTGTTTGTATGTCTCCTTTTATCTTTGGCATTGACATGTCCATATCGCCTTTGAGTTTGGGGCCTTTCAGGTTAAAATCAACATCTGACATTGAGAGATTTGGTCCTGAAATGGTCGGCATTTTGAATTTGTGACCTTTGATTTGACCACTTGGACTTTCAATGTCGACATCTAGTCCTTTAATATCCAAGTGAGGGGCATTAACATCCATTTCAGCTTTGGGAAGGTTAATATTAATGTCTGGACCCTCCACTTTTGGTCCTTTCAAGCCAAATGATGGCATTTTGATGTTCGGCATTTCAAAGCCACCTTTTGGCCCTTCAACATCAACCGCTGGACCTGTTATGTCAACATCAGGTGTTTTAACATCAATATTCACTTCAGGAAGGTTTATATCAACTTCTGTACCTTCACACTTGGAACCTTTGATGTTCCATGATGGCATTTTGATGTGAGGCATTTTAAAGCTACTCTTTGTCCCTTCAATGTCAACATCTGGACATTTGATGTCAACTTCAGGTGTTTGTAAGTCTCCTTTTATCTTTGGCATTGACATCTCCATATCGCCTTTGAGTTTGGGGCCTTTCAGGTTGCAATCCACATCTGGCATGGACATTTTTGGTCTAGAAATGCTGGGCAGATTGATTTTGGATCCTTTTAATTTTGCATCAGGACCTTCAACATTGACATCTAGCCCTTTGAGGTCAACTTCAGGTCCTTTAACATCAATTTCAGCTTTAGGAAGGTTAATATTAATGTCTGGAACCTCCACTTTTGGACCTTTCAAGCCAAATGATGGCATTTTAATTTTCGGCATTTCAAAGCCACCTTTTGGCCCTTCAACATCAACCGCTGGACCTGTAATGTCAACATCTGGCATGGAGAGATTTGGTCCTGAAATGGTTGGCATTTTGAATTTGTGACCTTTGATTTTACCACTTGGACTTTCAATGTCGACATCTGGTCCTTTAATATCCAAGTGAGAGGCATTAACATCAATATCAGCTTTTGGGATGCTGACATCAATGTCGGGTCCTTCAACATGTGGGCCTTTCAACCCAAAGGATGGCACTTTAAATGTTGGCATTCTGAATCTTCCTTTGTCGCCATCAATGTCAACTTCTGGTCCTTCAATATCCATCTTGGGAGATTTTATGTTACCCTTAATCGTTGGAACGGAGAAATCCAGATCTCCCTTTATGTTGGGCCCTTTAATGTCAAAATCCGGTGTTTTAACATCAATGTTCGCTTCAGGAAGGTTTATATCAACATCTGGACCTTCACACTTTGGACCTTTGATGTTCCATGATGGCATGTGGATGTTAGGCATTTTAAAGCCACTCTTTGTCCCTTCAATGTCAACATCTGGACATTTGATGTCAACTTCAGTTGTTTTTATGTCTCCTTTTATCTTTGGCATTGACATGTCCACATCGCCTTTGAGTTTGGGGCCTTTCAGGTTAAAATCAACATCTGGCATCGAGAGATTTGGTCCTGAAATGGTTGGCATTTTGAATTTGTGACCTTTGATTTGACCACTTGGACTTTCAATGTCGACATCTGGTCCTTTCATATCCAAGTGAGGGGCATTAACATCAATTTCAGCTTTGGGAAGGTTAATATTAATGTCTGTACCCTCCACTTTTGGTCCTTTCAAGCCAAATGATGGCATTTTGATTTTCGGCATTTCAAAGCCACCTTTTGGCCCTTCAACATCAACCGCTGGACCTGTTATGTCAACATCAGGTGTTTTAACATCAATATTCGCTTCAGGAAGGTTTATATCAACTTCTGGACCTTCACACTTGGAACCTTTGATGTTCCATGATGGCATTTTGATGTGAGGCATTTTAAAGCTACTCTTTGTCCCTTCAATGTCAACCGCTGGACCTGTAATGTCAACTTCAGGTGTTTGTATGTCTCCTTTCATCTTTGGCATTGACATGTCCATATCGCCTTTGAGTTTGGGGCCTTTCAGGTTAAAATCAACATTTGGCATGGAGAGATTTGGTCCTGAAATGGTTGGCATTTTGAATTTGTGACCTTTGGATTTACCACTTGTACTTTCAATGTCGACATCTGGTCCTTTAATATCCAAGTGAGGGGCATTAACATCAATATCAGCTTTGGGAAGGTTAATATTAATGTCTTGACCCTCCACTTTTGGACCTTTCAAGCCAAACGATGACATTTTGATGTTAGGCATTTCAAATCTACCCTTTGGCCCTTCAATGTCAACATCTGGACATTTGATGTCAACTTCAGGTCTGTTTATGTCTCCTTTTATCTTTGGCATTGACATGTCCACATCGCCTTTGAGTTTGGGGCTTTTCAGGTTGAAATCCACATCTGGCATGGGAATTTTCGGGCTAGGAATGCTGGGCAGATTGATTTTGGATCCTTTTAATTTTGCATCAGGACCTTCAACATTGACATCTAGTCCTTTGAGGTAAACTTCGGGTCCTTTAACATCAATTTCAGCTTTGAGAAGTTTAATATCAATGTCTGGAACCTCCACTTTTGGACCTTTCAAGCCAAATGATGGCATTTGGATTTTCGGCATTTTGAATGTTCCTTTTTGGCCATCAACATCTACTCCTTCAATATGAACTTTTGGACCTCCAATATCAACTTCAGGTGCTTTCACATGAAAGTCAGCTTTAGGAAAGTTAACATCAACGTCTGGACCCTCCACTTTTGTAACTTTTAACCCAAATGATGGCATTTTGGGTTTTGGCATTTCAAATCTACCCTTTGGACCTTCAATGTCAACTCCTGGACCTTTGATTTCAACATTGGTTGTTTTTATGTCTCCTTTTATCTTTGGCATTGACATGTCCACATCGCCTTTGAGTTTGGGGCTTTTCAGGTTGAAATCCACATTTGGCATGGGAATTTTCGGTCCAGAAATGCTGGCCAGTTTGATATTGGTTCCTTTTAATTTTGCATCAGGACCTTCAACATTGACATCTAGTCCTTTGAGGTCAACTTCGGGTCCTTTAACATCAATTTCAGCTTTGGGAAGTTTAATATCAATGTCTGTACCCTCCACTTTTGGACCTTTCAAGCCAAATGATGGCATTTGGATTTTCGGCATTTTGAACGTTCCTTTTTGGCCATCAACATCTACTCCTTCAATATGAACTTCTGGACCTCCAATGTCAACTTCAGGTGCTTTCACATGAAAGTCAGCTTTAGGAAAGTTAACATCAACATCTGGACCTTCCACTTTTGTACCTTTTAACCCTAATGATGGCATTTTGGGTTTTGGCATTTCAAATCTACCCTTTGGCCCTTCAATGTCAACTCCTGGACCTTTGATTTTAACTTCAGGTCTTTTTATGTCAGCTGATATCTTTGGCACTGACACCTTCACATCCCCTTTGATTTTAGGGCCTTTCAGGTTAATATCAAAAATGTCTCCTTCAACTTTTGAAGATGACACATCGACATCCCCCTTGACTTTGGGACCTTTGAGGTGTAAATCCATATCTGGAATTGTTGGTCCAGAAATGCTGGGCAGTTTGAATGCTGGTCCTCTGATTTTACCACTTGTACTTTTGTCGTCAAAATCTGGTCCTTTCACGTCCATGTCAGGGGCCTTCATTTCAATGTCAACTTTTGAGAGGGTGACATCACCCTCTGATCCTTCAACATTTGGAGTTTTTATGCCAAAGGACGGTATTTTGAATTTAGGCATTTCAACCTGTGGACCTTTAATGTCCACTCCAGGTGCTTTCAAATCAATGTTACCTTTAGGAAGGTTAACATCAACATCTGGACCCTCCACTTTTGGAGCTTTCAACCCAAATATCTTTGGCACTGACACGTCCACATTCCCTTTTATTTTGGGAGCTTCCAATTCCTGACTTTTCATGCCAATGGATGGCATTGTACATTTTGACTGGTTAAATCCACCTCGAGGTCCCTCATAGTCAATATCCACTTTGGAAGCATTAATGTCTACATATGGGCTTTTAACATTAACTTTGGATGCATTGATATCAACCTCAGGTACCCTGACATCAATTTCAGGTTTGGCAAGTTTTACATCAACATCTGAAGCTTCCACCTTCTGACCTGTGAAGCCAAATGATTGTATCTTGATTTTCGCTCCTTCCACTTTTACATCAGACTTCCCACCATCAACTTTTGTTCCCTTGACCCCAAATGATGATATCTTTATCTGAGGCATTTTTGAATCTCCTTCTTTCTCCTTAATATTAAAAGTGGGACTTTTAATGTCTATGTTGTCTGTCTTTATTCCTCCCTCAGTCACTGTAACATCAATATTCCCCTCTACTTTGGAACCCCTTAGGTTTACATCTTTATTTGGCCCAGATAGGGATGGAATTTGAACCTTTGTGCTTGGCAGTTCAACATCAAGCTCACCTTTCAACTTTGAACCTGTAAGATCGACATCCACCCCTGCCATTGAAATCTTTCCTGGCCCTGATGAAAATCCAGAGGTGACATTGCTTTTTTGTATTGCCGATCCTCCTATCCTGCCATCGCTCAATTCATTATCAACACATATGGAACCTCCTTCAAGTCGGACATTCAAATTGTCCAAACGGCCTGATCCCTTTGCCTGCGGGTAACTGATTTCAGATACCTTTAACTTTTTCTTCTCACCTAAACTGGTGTCAACACTTCCCTCCTGTGTTTTGGATGAAGTCGAAATCTTCATGCTCTTTCCTGGTGAAGACAGATTAGTTAACCCTCCATTCTCATCTCCACCCCCGAACCCTCCTATTGCAACATGCTTATCGGTGTTTGCGCTGTCTCTTACTGTCATGCTTGTTCCTAACACCTGCATGCCTCCATCAACTTGCTCTCCACTCCGACTTGAAATCTCACAGCCCCCCTGGCTCCCTGATCCTCCAAAGTTAGGCCCTTTAAATCTGAGACCTTCTACCTCTCCTGAAGTTCTTGTGGTCTGAACTCCCCCAGTACCCCAGCGTGTCTCTATGGAGCCAACTTGTGGCCCAGTGTAAGAGACATTGCTTGAGTCAAAAACGTTCCCCTCTGCTCCCACTTTACCTGCAGGGCTGCCATGTGAGATTATGGTATGAGAAGAGCCATCACCAGATTCTTGCCTTAGCCCCTTGAACTCTGGGCTTGAAAGTTCAAGTTGCTCACTTATGCCACCCGGCATATCCACAGTGTAGGTCGTGATGCGGCGGGTGACGGTAGTAATTGTGCTTCCATCGCTGCTTGTGCTGCTATGCCGCTCTGTGCGAACATCCACGCCTTCTGCAAGGTCTTCAGACTTCAGCCTGGGTTTAATCTTTTTTGTGTATATTCTTTTGTAGTCTTCATCCTCCCCACCCTGTTGATATAAAAGACAGGATGTTATATAATATAGAAATGTTAACATAATATGTATTTTGTTCATTAGCTTCCCAATAAACAAATCTGTGTAATTAAAATAAAATGATTTTTAAAAAGTATAATTTACAAGGATGATGTCTGGACTGGAACCTCCAAACCGGGTCTTTCCTTCCCATGTCAGGGTGCCAATTGGTGAACGACATGGTGTGCTCAAGGGAGAGCAGCAAGGGGATTTGTCTCCTTTGTTTTGCAGCTTCAGTCCAACTTTGTGACGGTTCAATGTCTTTAGTAGTTCAGCTGTTTCTTCTGAGCTCATGTTATCAAAGTATACTGTGGCGCCGACAATCTGGTCACCTATGAATTTTGTAGAGACGGCAGAAAATGTTTCTGTTAAGAACACAAACAACTTGTAGGTGAGAACAATCTTAATTCACACCAATTCACACAAAAAAGGAGAATGTGCTACCTTCATATACTTTTCCAGAACGTGCTGCAGGTGACTCTCCTTTAACCTCCCCAACAAAGATATCTCCTCCTGTCTGTTCAATTGTAAAGCCAGATTTGTCTGGACCCTCCCAATCTTGAAAGAGCACCTCTCTGGTCTCCTCCTCTTCAGCCATCTGTTGACATAACCATAAAATAAGAGATCTGAGACAAAACAAACATTGTAGTTGGCAAGAAAAGTATACAGGATAAGCTATAGAAATACAAAGGATTTATTGTGACTTTAACTTTATAAAATACCTTGATTTGTCTTTCCTCTATAGCCCCGGTGTGTTGAAAACGAAATCTTTGTTTTCCTGCATAGACAGAAAAAGACAATAATAATCATTAATTATAAGGTAATTACAAGCATTGCATGACTTTTTGTCAGTATTTTATTCCAGATCATAATCAAGCTAAATCCTATATTTAACATTAATGTGAGTTGTTTTGTCTTGTATGACCCTATGGTGAACACTAGATGGTGGTAAAACTATGTCAGACCCTTTAGAAACCATCATGCCCTTTCCTACTGGGTGCATTGTGATTTGGCAATTTGCTTTGAGTCAGACCACACCCTGCCCTAAGGAAAGCAGCCCAATACTGCACCCATCCCCAAGCTCTAATGTCAATAGAGAGAACAATAACAATAATTAAGCTGCCTTGCTTTATAAAAACATACATAAAGGCTCATAAATACACAGTAACTCATACAGCAGCATGTTTGTACATGCTATCTCATCAACACATTCTTTCTGACATCAACTGACATCAATCTTCTTACTCTGCTTAGTAATGACCGCTATGTTTCAGTTTTAATCTAGGTTGACCATATATGTATCTCAATGACTACCACAACTTCCCAAAATTGATCATTTTCAAGGTAATCAGAAATGCAAAAATAATTGAACATATAATGCTTGGTTTGTAATTAAGTTCAGTAGATAGTGTATTTCTGGCCATGATGCATAATTCTATTTAGTAAGGAAACAATAATGTAATAATTCAAGCAGATTTACAGACATGCTCAGGTTTACTATTACTGATATTATGATGTGGGCTATAGTAAACACATATGCAATAATTTCAAGATATTAAGGTTTGTTTATATGATTCTCAGACTGGCCTTTTCAAAAATGTTGACCAGTTCTACCCACCCTGCTCTAGGAACAGACAACCCATTGTTTTATTATTACCAAACTCTTCTCAACCCACACCTTCAATTAAACAAAGCTGTCTAAGCCATGTGTTTCTACCTAGCTTGCAATGGTTGGCATGTTTTTATTTGCATTCATTTGGCAAATACTATTGTGCAAAGTGGTTTACATTGATCCCACAGATCATATGTTATTTTTCCTAAAATGTTCGTTTAAAAACCAAGGTCGTTCTTTTCTTCCTCTGCTTCAGCATTGATCAAATGTTCTAGTTCATCATACCAACACCAACCAGTCAATATTTGACTGTACTTAAACACTGAAATATATTGCACCATAAGACACTGACAGGAATGTGATTCAACTGTCATTTCAATTGAATAAATCATCCTGTTGCTGACTGTTGCAATTTACCAAATCAAAATGCGCAGCCATTCAGAAAGTTTCAAAGAACTGTATATTTGTCTGTAATCAGCCATATTTGTAAACACTTTTTATTTACATACACTTACAAAATAAGACAATTAAAGTCTAAGAAAGATGACTAAACTGCTGGATCTGAAACACTAATGTAAGGTCTGAACAAAGACTTTCTGTCTTCAGGAAAAAAATATCTGAGAAGATTTCAAATGTCAATCTGAAAAAGTATTACTTTTAACACAAATGTAGAAAAATTTTCCATGCTATTTGCATCACAGTAAACAACCTGATTAAAACGGTATAGGACACAAATCCCTAACCTATTCACTGAAGTTACAATACAGTTTTGTAAGACAACATGATGTTGGGAACAAAGGAATTCAAAAAAAGAGTGGTCCTTTAAATACTGGAAAATCCATGTAACGCTATGAAGTAATAACCCTGCTCTCTAAAATAGCCTTTTGCTCACTGTCAAGACTGAATAATGAGAGCCAAGTCCACTGATAGTGATAACACCGGAGCTGGGATGGTGTTTATGCCAAGCATGACGCCAACCACTCACAGGCATCCACAACCTGATCTTCTTCCTCCTCTTTCTCTCTCATTGTCTCTGTGTCCTGACTGAAGCCAGTAACATGAAACTTTCAAGTCCTCAAGACTTACAGTATCCGTACCATGTTATGAATCCAACATAGCTGAAATGTGTGAGCAAGGAAGGGACAAACAAGGTTTGCCGTGCCAAAGACCCAGCTTTACCCAATTAACTCATGCAGATCAAATTCCACAACTGAACCTGCCACTTATAGTTTCTTAACCAGGCCTGTATCTCAGCCTAAGATTATTTGGACTGGTTTGAACCAACGCTGCACATTGTATACCACCTCTATTCATCCATTAACTAAAAACAGACATCTGAAAAAAATGTTCACATGATCTTGATTTACTTTATTTCTGAGGTCTTGAATTAACACAAAACTATTCAGCTTCAGTTTGAGAGGGGGGAAATAATATAAGTGGCAGGATTAAGTGTTTTTGAAAAATAAAATTTCAGAAAGGGAAGTGAAAGGCAACATTAATGTGTTTACAAAAAAATCTCTAATACCAAGGGGGAGAAAACTATTTTCTGATTCAACAGGGAAAACTTCAGGATACAGCTCTCTTATTTTACAATCGCTCTGAGGCTTGTATGATCGAGAATTAACCATTTGAGCTGTCCTTGTTCTCACAGCTTTGACATATTTCTGGCAGCTATCTGCAGGGAGGGGCTGGGGCTCACAGCAACATAGGAGGGAAGGAAGGAGAGAGGGAGGGAGGGAGATAGAGAGGAAATGGTAGAACAAATGAAAGTGAGCAAGATAGTAAGTAAGAAAGGGAAAGGAATGGTTGTGAAACTGCTCTGTGGAATGTTAGCACACAAGTTTAAAGTAAGTAGCGGGAGAAAACAGCCAACGGAGAATGACAACGCAGGGTTATCACTGATGTCGTAACAGCAACTTTCAACAGCTGTGCAGAGGGCATCCTCAATATTAAGACCTCACTTTCTGTCTTCATTCTTTATCAGTCTCAAGTAGAGCAATTCCTATGAAGAAAAGCTTAGAAATTACCCTAACATAGTATAAGCTATTTTGGAAATAGAGCAGAGAGGAACAATGAACTTGACAAAGATCATAGGATTAGATGTGAATTTTGAATTATATAAACAGATGCTAAATAAGTAAGCCTCTGTTCTTGGGATCATAAGACAGGCAGGCAGTCTGTCACTCAGAGCAATCAGGCAACATGAGCATGAACCAGTCCTCTATTCTTAGCCTTTAATTTGACTGAAATGCCTGAGATACCTGATGTCATATGTCTTTTGATTTGATTATTGATTTCATCAAAAGCATATTTGAGGATCGAACAAAATGATCATTTTGCCAAGAAGCATTAAAGGGAACCAACAGAAACAGATGAACTTGTTTATCCATCAAATTGTATTAAAGCCTGGAATGTGGGTTGAGCAAGGGGGGATGTGAAGACAGTCAGTCAGGCAATACTTTCTATTAGAGTGTGCCCACAGAGCTGTCCTGGGTATGCCTCGGTCACAGCCTGTCACTGGCCTATTGGTTTAGGTTTGGTATAGCGTCTACTGCTATCATTCCCCTCTTAAGGAATACATCATCCAGACCTGCCAAATACAAACAGTTAAAACTGTTTGAGCATGGCAGAGTTTGTGTCATAAGAAGGGGAAAGGAATTGAAGCAGAACAGGTGGTGGGGGGGAGGAAGGAGGGCGGGAAAGAGGAGGCACAGGGAGCAGAAGAAGGCAAGTGTCAGGTTTCCATAAGGCAGGCCTTTCACAGCTGAATGGTAGTGATATGACCTTCCAGGTTCAAAGAAGGCTTTGCAAAAAACATTCCAACTGAGGTTTTGGTGTCTCGCCACATAATACAACGCTGTTCTTAGGTGGCACCGTGACACTGACTAGATAGGCTTGGATTAGAGTGAAGGGCGATAAGTAATGTAATTCTCCTCTCACCTTGGATTGCTCAAGCAAGGCCAAGGCCTACAGTCAGATGCTGTGGTTCTTGTTCTCTTGGCTTCTGTAGACAGAAAAACAAAAACAGGATTGGAATTTAAATAATATGATAAAACAGGATTTAAATGAAAAGAACAAGAACTTTTACTGTTATCATGCAAAACAAGTCTACTCTGATTCCATCATGCAGCTATCTTACGCAACAACACATAACATTTCACACGCAAGTTTGACAGATAACGAAACATATTCCTCACAAGTCATTGTTGCTTTAAGAGGTGTGAAACAACCTATTTTATACGGTCTATTGTCCCAACATGACAAAACCCCATGTACTGTGGTTACATTAAGGATTTTACTCTCGACATTTTAGTTTACATGCTCAATGGATCTTCCCATAACCATTCAGAGCCTTCAGATGCTTCAATAATTAACCAACAGTAGTAGCAGTATCGACCCTGGAAAGCAATTATGTGAAAGACTCCCTTTAAGTAAATAAATCCAGCTCCCTGTTTTGGTGTGGCCCTCACCTCTGCAGATGAGAAGATACTAACACATTCTCTATTACGGATACAGTTCAGTCTCATAACATTTCATATTGAAAGTTAAGAAGATGCAAATCCAGTCCAATAGCAATGTAAAAAGGAAATGTAAGATGCTTGTGAATTTCCCCACTATTACCAATGTAGAATTACAACAATCATATCAGCGAATTAAGTGAAAATGTTGCAACTGCACACATGGTTTAGATTTCAAGTGTCATCTTGCATACCAAGTCAATCTTAATTTTACTCGCTGTGACAAGCCCAACATTTTACCAGACTGACATGGATTATTGCTTCAACCCACCTGCATATTGTAAAACAAAGCCTTTTCTTTGTCAGTCTGCATGAAAACAGAAACAGACTTGATGTGTGTACAGACAGGCATCGACCAGTGGGAACATGTCCCTCACAAGAAAAAAGATATTTTGACACAGGCTCTCCAAGCCCATCATCATCCCTCCTAGCCCCACATGTTCAATAAGCTTAATTGCTGATTACTTTGTGAAAACTATGCCGGTGGTTGTGAGACCCTGAAACAAATGTCTATGCCTAACGCTAAACTCAATAGAGAGAAAGTAAGTAGACATGCTCATTAAACAAAGATATTGAGATTGGTGCAAAGCTTGTAAATGATTTAACGTTAAGCCTAAAACTGCTTTGTTGTTGATTTTTTTAACAAGTCCTTTACCGAAATATATGGTAGATAAATGCCTGCTAGTACATGTAAGTCTTTATGTTTGTATAGGGAGACATGCGCCACAGCAGCTGTGTACACTCTCCAACCCATGCTCCTATTACAGAGACATATTAATCAGACGGCCAAGGCTCAGTCTTTCAGGTAAAAAGCTGACTTAATTACACAGTAGATTTTTGTCAAGTATCAGTCTGAAGGTAATGTGAGATAGAATCCACATGGATAAGTGGTGCCCAAAACAAAATTAGATAAAGGGTATGTGAGATCTCTCATTTAATTTTCATTTAATTGTTTATTTGAATAGGGACAATGCACATTAATGAACACTTAAGACAAATAATGCTTCAAGTGTAAATATGCTGGATTTTAGCTTTGAGCTCATTTACATCCATAGTCCCTGACATACAACATAAGAACATGACATGTATAAACATCTCTGACTGTAAATTAGATGCTTTTGACTATTTTTGTGAGATTTGCTGATAAATGAGATTTGCAATAACTTCCAGACATTAGGTTTCCCCAACTTCTGCTCTCAATACCTTGGTAAGGCCACACACAAATACACTTGCAGTCAAACAGGCAACTATCATGTCAGGAGTCAGGAAAGGGGTGGTCCCCAACAGTGGAGAAAGCAAATACATAACGTGGTGAAGGGCAGAAATACCAATCAGCAGTCCATGAGGTGGATCACGTCGCTTTGCCTCTGTGCTTTGCTTGCAGAGGGAGCATGTGCACAGCCCCACCCAGGCCTCCAGTCACACACATTCCTTGATAGAGCCGTCAGGCCAGCTGGAAGGGAGCCTAACCTCTCCCCTCAGTGACTAACTCCAAAGAAATGTCCTCTTTCTCTCTGACTCTAGCCTCAATCTATGCTGCCCACCCTGCTCCCTGCCTGAGTGCTCACCCCCCTGAATTTCCCCCAAACTCCAGGTTATGCTCAAATAAACAAGAACACCACATCCAGTCAGATATGCATATTTAAAGGCACCCTAAAAATACATTTTAAATAGTGCTGAGAAGCAACACTAGTTTGGCTGTGTGGTTCCCACTTTCATCATCTATGTCAGTGTTTTTCAAAGTGGGGGCCCCGACCCCCCGGGGGGCCGCCAGGGGGGTCACGCAAAGTTTGAGGGAAAGGGGCATTTTTTTCTTTTTTTAAAGTTACATTTTTTTTTTTTTTAGATGTTATAAATAACTGCATATCTATCAATCTATGTGTCCTTTGATGCCAATCTTTTCATATTTAATAATATATATATTTTTTTTTAAATCACACGACCGCCCTTCAAGCCAATCAGAATCGAGCTGCCACTACTGAGAGTGAAACTGAGTATCTGCTCAGCTTTTGGAGCAAGCTAGTGAATATTTCGCTCTGCAGCTGGATGAGAGCACGGATGTAGCAAATATTGATGTTTATATATATGAATATAAATATGTTTATTGTTAATATTACTGTTAACTGTTAATATAAATAGCTTTCAAAAATGCTAAAAATATATGTTAATTGTTCATATTACTGTTCAAAATTATATATTATAAAGACAGAAATCTCTTTAAAAATGCTTTAAAATATGTTTACTGTTGATATTACTGTTAAGAATGTTTATAACAGAAGACACAATCAATGTAATGAATGACAAACAAAATAATACAATTTTTTTTGTTGAAGAATAACTGATTATTAATTATTAATACAAATATATATATTAAGAAAATGTATTAAGCTGTATGATTAATTTGTCATATTTTCCATCATAATGTACTAATCATTTAAAAAAAAATTGCAACAGGGGGGTCCCCACCAGAGGATAATGCTATATGGGGTCCTTGGCATGGCAAAGTTTGGGAACCCCTGATCTATGTCACCATCACAATTATCATTGTCATCAGTTGTGTTGGCTTTAACTGGTGCATAAGGTAGATGCAACAACAGTCCTCACTATTGTCCATTTAGGCTTCACCCCACGGCTTTGTTGCTTCTACTCTGCCTTGAGCGCACATTCCTGTACTGTTTGACGGTCATAGTTTGTGTTTAAGTAGGTCACTCACAGAACTGACCAAAGTGGCTGTAGTCTATGCATCAGGCTGATTGCCAAATCCAATCAATTTGTTGAACAGAAATCCGGAGTTGTGTGACAATGATTAAAGCTCAAATGTAAATGAATCAGGCACAGCTGTGTTGGTGAGTGATACAATTACAAACAACTGAAAAGGCCTCAGTGCAGAGAGGGATGGAGAGAGAAGAGCAGTGACCTAATCAGTTGTGCTTTCAAAACAGAATGGACTCCCTGTTCCTCTCTCTTCAATTTAGTTTGATGCCGAAGTAACACAAACAGAGACAAAGTAGGCCCTATCTTAGTTTCACTCTTCCCTAAAAATTGCAGACAGGACATGCATGTGTGACACATGTGAAAGGAATGCATGTCAAAATAAATAGATATTTTCTTTACTTCATAGTCCACATAGCCCTAAACCAAACCACAAGTCCTGCATAAGACCAAAGCATACCCAGTGACGCCAACTTGGCCTACTGCTGATTAAACCATCGTGACTTTGGCAGGAGTTGTGCACAAAATGGAAAACTGAAGAAAACTCTTTAAATGCTCTTATTTTTGCTTTAACAAGATCAAAATGTGAACCGAGGGTTGCGTTGAGAGGCTACTATATCTTAAAAGTAAAAGAAGCATTTTATACCGTACAGTATGAGACTGTAAGAAAAAGATTAATGATGGATATTTGTTTTCTATCACGCCCTAAGACATCCAAGGAGGTATAATCTAATATGTTTACAGGGGAGTTTTGGGAAACCTTGAATGCATCATAAACCATTACAAGCCTCTACATCCCACTGAGACATTAATCTTGAGCTATACAAAATAAGACAACAGTACCTTTTTTCGCAAAAATGAAACAAAACATTTTGGATTTAGCTGTAGTTCTGAAATGACTAGTGATCCCGGACAGGTGAAATATCTAGTAAAACCTGAGAGATAAAGAGAAGAGTGACGTTTAAACAGGTTAGCAGATATCCATAGCAACCTTACATACTCCGTGCCATACAACTGCCCAACTTCTACCCAATTTTCTTCCACAGCTGCTGTTTAAACAAGAACAAATGCAAGCCCATTCATGGAGCAGGAGGCAAGAAGGTTAAGAGTTATCACATGGCAACCTAGCAGCAGAATGTATATATAGACATAAGACTTCCTATGAGGAGCTTGATTCATAAGCACAGTATAAGTAAATGTATTAATTCGTAACATTTCAACTTGACCAGAGAAGTGCAAAGTTGATAAGTAGATACATAACATTTAAACAAAGCTGTAGGAATTGTATACATTTACATTCCATGCCTTGTTGCCCCAAATGTTGTCTGCCTCTAAATGGAGTTGTTGTAACAGACGCTGCGTGTCATTCCTTGTGCAAGGCTATATAACAGTGTTTGTAAGGACTGGGGTGTAAGTTAGACAATTAGTGAAGGTCAGGTCGACCGTGCAGCAAGGCAACCTTCATGTAAGATGGAATGTTTTTGGATGGACTCGAAAAGCAGACGTCTGCCAGAGCAGCATAAATCAGCTTATCAGAAAAATGATTCACACCCTTTCTAAATCCCATGATTGCAGAAGCCAACCAAACAGCTACAACAAAAAAGTCTGAATTGCATGCATGTGCATGGGTGTGACTCACAGAGGTATAATGTGGGACTTGGGATGACTCATACTTCTCAAATCACTATTTCACAACAACAAAGTGAGCTAAACTAATGATAGATGCTCCACAGAGTAAACTGAGGACATGCTGAAACATTCCAGACCTGCGTCGGGTGGATGAGAAGGGAGTGCTTGGTGGATTGCCAAGAAAGTCTTTCTCAAATCACACAGCTCCCTCACTAGAACAGTTGCAAATGTGCTATTGTTTTATTCAACCGATCCCCTGGGTGGGACTTCAGGGAGTCAAGTGGAACTGCAGGATATCCGAAAGCCAAGCTTCTAATTGAATGCCAAGTGTGAACAAAAGCTACAGTTTGTTTCCAATCACCCTCCCTTTTTGTATATTCATCACAATACCTACCTCCCTTTTTTGCCTCTCCATGTCGTCCCTACTTTCAAACACCAACTCAACAAACCAATGAGGAAGTGGCAGAGGAAGTGTACTAGAGACCAGTTTCTTTCCGTTTCACACTGGCACGCCTGAGGAACACATCTCCTCTCGCTTGTACTGCCGTTCAAAAGTGCAAGAATGTATAGTACTTCTGTGAAAAATATATTTACATTATCAAATTAAGACTCCAAACAGTCATGAGGTATGTGCTTTTCTTCGGGATGGTAAAGATGCTGTTTGTCACATGAGTGGCAAGTGCAACAAAATCCCCTTGACTGGCACTGTGCACAGCCAATGTTGGCTATAATACCTGAGCAATGAAGCATCTTCAAGATGTTCACAGCAAGGTTTTTTGAATTCCTATATTCTTACAGTGCACGAGGTAACAACATAATGTAGCCTTTATATCGCTGCATTCATAGAGAGTGCAAGTATTTAGACAAACAGTATGCGCTCCAGGCCAAGATGAGGCCCTCTTAACCGGCATGCATTTCAGCTGCAGGCAGTCAGGAAACAGTTCAGCGCTTTATGTCTATTTTGTTATGTTTGTGAAAGTCCCTTCCTTTTTTTCTTGCAGCACAACTTTACACCTAAAGTATACCAAGTAAAACAGGACTTTTTGAAATGCTAAAATATAATTTAGGGCTTAAATTACACAAAAAACTTTACCCCTGGCCCTGGGGCACCATTTGTCTCTTCAAGCAGGCTGTCACAATCAATCACTTTGACAGGTGCTATTTGAGAAATGAAGGATATTTACAACCGTTAGGCGCTCGACATAAGTTAAGTGTGAATTGTAGAAAAGGCTGTTCAGGGCAGCGCATAAAACAGCTCTTATTAATAACACTGACATGTTTTTTGGGTGTGGCAGGAGAGGAAAATGGAGGACAGAAAACTCTACACCAAGAAATATGACTTTCAGGCAAGTTTAAACAAAGGATTACATATTGTCTGCTTTTTGCTAAACCTTATTCCCAACTTGAAGAAATACATAATGCGAAACAAAGGCCCGGCTGTATGTGCTGATTATAGTTTAAGTGTAAGATGTTGTTTATAAGTTAGGCAGAACTTTTTGGGCAGATTAAATGCGTGTCTTTCTTTCGCCACAAGTGCGAAGTCTAAACTCCCCCTCTTTGCCTCAAACCTGGTTTCAATTAGCTTGTCTTTCCAAACCACTACATTCCATTACTCCCCTCCTCGCACACACCACCCCGCCCATCCCCCTTCACTTACTCACTCTCTTCCCCCTCTTCCTCTCTCCTTCTCCTCTCTCCCCCCTTCTTCCTCCCTTCCACACCCTGGCCGGGTGCCCAGGTTAAGAGACCCAAGGTAAAATAAAGACAGATAAATCTCTCTCTGTTCAAACATTTGTTATATGGTAGTCATAATAAACAAACATGCCTCAGTACAAAGCAGCAGTTACAGTTTCCAACTTTCTCTTACATAACACTTGCTGGAAAAGAGGTACGCCAAAAACTGATCATATAAAGAACCTTCTGACACATTCCAAAAAGTATTGAAAATGCCCATATATGACTATGTTTTCATTGTTCCATTAAACTGATAAAAAAAATACAGCACATGACGACACAGTGCATAGGCAGAAAAAGTTATGGTCAGTACTTTAAACTTAGCTGGGGCCCCCTGGATACACTATGAAGGTCCTTGAATGTGTTTAAAGGGACCAACCGTCTGCAGGATGTACACGGTTTTTTTTCCTCTTTTTTTTTTGCTTATAAAGGGTGTGCCTCTGTGAAGAGACAGCAAAGCAAGAAGGGAGGGAGGGAGGGGGGAAAAGGCGGGGGTGGAGGGAGGTTAAAGAGAGGAATCCACACCCAAGCTTGTTGCTGCAGGCTTGAAGAATTACCTACATTTTAAACAGCACAGCCTCAGAAAAGGGCGTTGGACAGATAAAGCAAACACCTAAACGATAACGTAAGCGCAAACAACGCCACTCTTTAACTTTATGCTGCTTTTTACATAATGTTTCATTTAGTTTGTGAAAGATTCTATTGCTGAATAAAAAATGTACTACCCCAAACACTAGAGATGATGTGTATTCAAAGGACATGCTCCACAATATTCCAAAAACTACACCAGAAGAGTGACTTTTGGTAACTCGTTTTTCTTTACTAAAATCATATGAAGATACATTCTACCAAAAACAATGGGTTCAGCCCTCATATGCACCTTGGATAACAATCTTTGTGTGCAGTTAAAAGAAAAGGAAAGTGCGCATCTCCAGACTAACCCTCTGCATTCATGTGGTGGTCCAAGGTACACACCCACTTCTCCTGTCTTTCACTGTTTTAAACCAGTATTTAAAACGTATGATGATATTCACAAAAAACATTGAGAGTTTGCACCCTTACAAAAAAGCAATAATACACGTTTTCTCTTCACAAAACGTTCCTTTAGGGGAACCTCCCTTTAGGAAAATTGATAGTACACCTCAAAAGATAAACACACATAATAACATATAACTAAGTCACTGTGACCTTAGCACGGATACACAGACTGACTACAAGTCCCTATTGAGAAATAACAGGAATGTTGGATTTCGAAACTTAGTTTCTTAAACTTATACCAAGTCATTTTAGGTCATTTTCTTCAAGATTACATTGGAAACAGAGCATAGTCAGCAACAAAGTTCCCAAACACTCTTAAAAACTTAAAGAAAGTTAAAGAAAAAGTGCATATTTACCTGTGCGCAGTCTTTGCGCCCAAGAAGCCTCACACCAACTTGAGCATCCTTGAAAACGTGTCCTATCCCCTTCTCACAAGTAAAGCACTTCTTCCAGTCACAGCTCTGCAGTCTGTTAGGATTCAGTCACTCTTTTCCTATTTCTCAACCAAAGTTTCCAGGGCGTTTTCTCTCCCGTCTCTCCTCCCTCCTCTGCTCTGAGTTGATTTGAACTTTTTTTTCTGTGTGGCTGCTCTTCTGTGCTGAGCAAAGTGGTCAGAGTGAGCTGGGTAGGGCTCCTGGTGAGGAGAAGGAGGGGAATGCAGGGGAGGAGACCGGTGCAAGGGAGTGGTTCTCGGCAGCCAGGGGACCACCCACTGCTTCGAAATGGGCTCCGATGACATGTAACAGAAAAAGTAACTTTTGCTTTAAAAAAGAAAGAAAGAAATGTACAAGTTATAACATTCATCAACAACCTTTTACCATCAGTCAGTGCTGTTGAAAAGGATTTTATTAAAAGTTTATAATATCAACTTAAGCAACTAGCTGTGTAGAAAACACATAGTTTGAGCCATATTATATATGATATACTATATATATATATATATATTGGATATGTTGTGCTTTACCTTTGCAGCCAATCATTAAAAAAAAGAAAACAGAAAGATACATTTGAACAGTTTCAAGCTAATGTGACGCACCTTACTATAATTTACACCCAGAGGCAGCCTTGCATAAATGCTTACACAACGATGAGCGCAGCAGTCAAATAAAAGACTATATCCTTTCTCTTAACTTCTTGTCATTGTATAATATATTGAAACAAAATAAAACCGTTTTAAATGATATTTCTTCAATTCCTGTTTCTCATTTTAGAGTTAAGATGAAGTAGAGGTACACACCACAATGTGGGAAGGCTATTACATTATGGACAATGACATAAACATGTAATTACACCATTTAAACTACTGAACACAACATTAACAAAAATGACAGAAGAGTCAGTCTTCTACGTAGATACAAAATGCAAAGAGTTTATTTACAAGATATTTGTATGTTTAAACAATGCCCACCGCAAAACAAGTCTGAGTGAAATAGCTGTATAAATTACGTTCAATAACTTTATTTCTGTATTGGAATAAAATAAATTCAAGTCTACCATGTTCCCATATACCAAATAATTGCAGTTATAATAGTAATCTCAGTCGTTGTGTGAATAAAGACCCAACTCTCTTTTGTTAGAGTCTTTTAAATGGGTACACTCCCATTACTTTCAGGACAAGAATATAATAGTCAAGCGCCAGAGGTGGGAAGTAGTGGAGTACAAATACTTTGTTACTGTACTTTAGTACATTTTTCTGGTATCAGTACTTTACTCCACTACTTATTTTTCTGACAACTGTTTACTTTTACTTCTTACATTTTTAACACAAATACCTGTACTTTTACTTCTTACATTTTCAAAAGGTTCGATACTTTAGTTATAATCTGCGTTTGGTGGTGTGATCATTATTATTTAGAGCAGGGGTGGGGAACCTTTTTCCTCTCAAGGGTTATTTCAATTTTTACAATATCCTCAGAGGGCCGTACAAATTATTGACCTCTGCTTAAAAAAACAAAAATCACAGCCCATCCATTTCATGCTGTGCAAAGAAAAAGCAACCTCTTAATCCAGATATCTCACCATGACTCGCGTATGCATGCACAGTGTGGCGTGGTGTGAACACATGCGTATGCATGCACGTTGTGGCGTGACCACCAAAACAGAAAGATATGGACACAAGATGTGTGCAAATGTATTTAGTTTCCTATCCATGTGAACATGATTTAAGTGGGGGGGGGGGGGGGGACTAACCTCCTCCAGCACCCCCGGGAAGATTTTTTTTTAAATGTTGAAGTTAAAAGCATCAATCTGGTGCACTTTGAGAGCAACATTAGGAGATCTATGGATCAGGGTTGCCAACTTTGGGTACCTGGCTGGAGTGAGATTTTGGTATCATGGGTTTGATTACACATATGCGCACGAAATGACTGCTATCGTGTCAGCAGCGAGACCTTAGCATATATATATGATATATATACAATATACACAAATACATAATATTGGACACAGACTATAAAGGGCACACAGTTTCATTCACTAATGAAAGTCAAACACATGTTTGTTTCCACTGTTTTATTGTGTGCCTGTCGCGATAAGCAATTCATTGACTTATCGTACGATAAATAAAAATGAACTCGATAAATTCCCATTTACATGAGGATGTGACTAGCAGTTTGAAAGGATGTACTTGAATTACTGTTATATATTATCATTATGTCCGTGGTCTAAAATGGTCATACAACGGTGCCGACAATATTATCGTTTATCGCAATAATTTCCGGGAAAATTAATCCAACCAAATTAATTATCGTGAGAGCTATACATGAAACACACACACACAACTAATCTACAGACTTACTCCAAACTGCCAAATATGTTAATTAACACACTCTCACTCTCATATACTCTTTGACTATATTTTGGCCTAGTAGAACAATAAGCAGCAGACTTACTTTTTATAATTTCTACTGAATTTTAGATCTGCGCATGCGCAATACGGGTCGGCAGTTGCGGCTCCAGAGTATTTTTGTTGGGTTTTCCATGGTAGGGCTAACCCGGTGGGGTGAAGTCAGTATTTGCAATGTAATTACATACCCGCTCCCCTTGACAGTGAAACGCCACGCGTGAGGTTTAGATTATTTCCCTGTCTCAATCTAAATTGAACTGTATGAAATAAAAAGGCACATTTGTCTTGTAGTAAATAAAAAGGGCGACCTGGAGCCAATCCTGCAATTTCCACACAAGTGAAAGAGTTGACATGCTGAAAACCCAACCCCTGCAGGGGGGTCTGGGGTGATTCTTCCCCAGGACATTTTTTGAAATACTAACATAAAATACACATTCTGGTACTCTCTTGAGAAGAAAAATGAATACATCTATCACTACACGACATATTTAAAAAAATGAATGCCATTTTAGTTTTGTGTTACTTTGTTCTGAAAGCTGAACCTGCTGCTCCTCACAGAGAGAAGAGAGAAGAGGCTGTGAGTTACTTTACATTGTGGATAAGGGTGGATGCCCCCATTGTTCTGTGTGTCAAAATGAAAGACAGCCCACACACCTATCAATCATCAAACCGTGGGGTCTTATTTCATTACGTGTTGATTTCTATCAACACGTAATGTTGTATCGATGTATAGAGATGTACTACAGCAAAAGTATTCTCCGTCGGGACTTCCTGCAACAACACAACGCCGTTATCTTGATTCTGATTGGCCAGAAGACATTATCAAAGATGTTCTATTGAGAAGACGATCACTACGTGACAAAACCGTTTCTAGTCTGCGGTATTCTTGTTTTTGGCGTGAGAATAGTTTGGGCAGCGTGAGAGCGTGAGATTGAGAGTGAAAGCGTGTGTCACACGCCAGATGCATGAGAGTTGGCAACCCTGCTATGGATACATCTCTCAACATGTTGAGTTACTAACTGTATATCTGTAGACTTGGTATGTCTTAAATGTCCGGTTAGGATGTATTAGAACGAAATCTAAAATGAAAATTGTAAACAAGCAATCTATATGTAAAAAAAAAAAAAAAAACACCTGTATGTAAATTGTAAATAAGCCATCTGTATGTCAAATATGTCTTATATGTCTTAAATGACATGATGAATTGGAAATGGGGGACCCTGATGTAAACAAGACGAAAGTCTTTCTCTGGTCTGCATCCCCTTAACAATTGTATGTTTTGAGCTGTACTGTACTGTACCCAATATACAAGCTGTTAATAAACTTTTCAATCAATCAATCAACATCCAGATGAAACAGAACTGGAAGCAGATTTATTTTTCTTTATGAATATTTGACAAATCACTCCCCTTTAAACTGTATTCTTCTTTATTAATAACAACTTTTGTTTACTGTCATATAGTATTTTATACCTGTTTACTTTATTCTCTTGTTCTCTTGTCAACTATAATGATCATATAAAGATGTGCCTCCTTTACCTCACTGGTTGTAGAAAAAGCTTCTTATATTCGTTAGCATAGCTAGCTAACCAGATGCTAATAAGTTAACAACAAAGTTATTGACTGTATGATCAGTATGACAGATGAGCAGATCGCCACTGGGTTTTCAACTAAAGACACAGCCACGCAGAAACTGCGGCATGTGTACGGCTCCTTATGGGTACTGCAGTTTCTGAACTAAGTGCTGCAGCACTTCGTCTCCTACTCACTCCGTCAGAACTGCACCGCTGTCAGTCGAGACCATAGGCGGATTTTGCGGGGGGGCAGGGGGGCATTACACCCTTCGGCCGTTGGCGCTACACCAGGGCACCACAGGGCTTCCTGTCATCAGGGGATGGCTACAACCGTCGGTTTGATGCCGTCCTCTCGGACTATGAACGCAAGGAACGTTGCGTGGATGACACCATCCACTATGACACCGACCTGGAGCAGCACTGGTGGAGGACCATCGACTTCCTGACGCGTGTCGGCCGGTCGGGTATCGTGTTGAACTCAGACAAGTTCCAGTTCGCGGAGAGGTGCGTCGATTTCGCTGGCTTCAGGGTGTCGGAATCTACCATTGAACCGCTCCCGAAATACTTGGACGCCATCCGTGACTTCCCCACCCCTGGCTCCACGACAGACATCAGGAGTTGGTTCGGCCTTGTCAACCAGGTGGCCAACTATGCCCAGTTAGGTGACACGATGGCCCCATTTAAGCCGTTCCTCAGCCCACGCTGTGTGTTCCTATGGTCCCCCGTTCTGGAGGAGGCCTTCCAGGCGTCTAAGCATGCCATAATGGAGGCCATCCGTGAGGGCGTGGAGATCTACGACATGCAGAAGCGTACCTGCCTCCGCCCCGACTGGTCCATGCGTGGCGTAGGCTACTTCCTGCTCCAGCAACACTGTCACTGTACCTCGGGCATACCGGACTGCTGCCCAGGTGGATGGAGGATCACCCTCGCGGGCTCGCGTTTCCTGTCCCCTGCGGAGCAGCGCTATGCGGCCGTCGAGGGAGAGGCCCTAGCTGTGGCCTGGGGTCTGGAACAGACGCGGTACTTCACGCAGGGGTCCGACAACCTCGTCGTGGTCACCGACCATAAGCCGTTGGTGAAGATCCCATGGCGCTTTGACATTGTGCATCTACCCGGCAAGAGCAACTATGCCGCTGATGCCACGTCGAGGCATCCTTCCCCCTCGGGCTCAGCAAACGGCCTCTCATTGGGGCTGCCGAGCGGGCCTGACGCCGTGGAGTCAGCACTCATGGCCTCCATCCGCGACGACGCACGGGAGCTCGGAGCCGTCTCTTGGCCCCTCCTCGCACGGGAGACAGCGGCTGATGGATGCCTCGGCCACCTCCTCCAACTCATCGAGCAGGAGGGTGGGATTGATGTGAATGACCCTGCCCTGGCGAGTCTGTCATCGGTCTGTGAGTCCATCTACGCACGGGACGGCGTCCTGCTCTATCGGGACCGCGTTGTAGTCCCCCCATCCCTCCGTGGGAGAGTCCTTCAGCATCTCCATGCCGCTCACCAGGGAACCTCAGCGATGGGGCAGCATGCCCGAGCCATAGTTTACTGGCCCGGGATGTCCGGGGACATTCAGGCCACCAGGGACGGATGTGCAGACTGCAACCGCAATGCTCCGTCACAGGCGGCTACACCCCCCCTGCCGTCCTCACCCCCGTCCATGCCATTCGAAGCGTTGTTCGCTGACTTCTTCGACTATGGGGGCCGCCACTACCTAGTTGTCGGGGACCGCCTCTCGGGCTGGGTAGAGGTCCTGAGCTCTACGGCAGGTACTGCCCTGGCGGGCTCAACCGGCCTGGTTCAACACCTCCGTTCGTTCTTCGCCACCTTCGGCGTACCGGAGGAGCTCTCGAGCGACGGTGGTCCAGAATTCAAGGCGAGCCACACTGAGGACTTCCTCCGCTTATGGCACGTCAAATACCGGGTGTCGTCCGTCAGCTTCCCGCAGTCGAATGGGAGGGCAGAAGTTGCGGTTAAGACCGCTAAGCGCCTCCTGATGTCCAACACCGGCCCGTCGGGCGGCCTTGATCAGGACCGCTTCCTGCGTGCTATGCTGCAGTTGCGAAACACACCTGACCCCGATTGCAACCTCTCGCCAGCGCAGATCATCTTCGGCCGCCCCCTTCGTGGCTCGCTCTCCTTCGTGAACCGCCTCGAGAAGTTCTCGAACCCGCACATCCACCTGCTATGACGCGAGGCATGGGCGGCGAAGGAGGACGCCCTTCGGACCCGTATGTCCCGTACCACCGAGTCCCTGGGGACTCACTCAAGACCGCTCCGCCCATTGGCACTCGGCGAAAGAGTATTCCTCCAGAACCAGCAAGGCCCGAGCCCCAACAAATAGGACAGGTCAGGGATCGTGGTGGAGTCGCCAGGCCACGACAAGTATCGGATCAGGGTTGACGGTTCGGAACGTCTGACACTGCGCAACCGGCGCTTCTTCCGGGTCTATACGCCGGCCACACCCTGCGCCCGTGAACAGCCGGCTGCGCCCTTGCCGCCGCCCGCTGCCCTGGGCCATCAGGCCCCACCTGTCCACCCGGTCTGGGCGACGCCCCAAGGGATCGCTCAGCGGCCGGCTGTTGGACCCCGCGACTCGGATAGGGGTGCTTCCCCACCGGCACCTGCTGGTGAAGCGTCCTCTGACCTCATCGTTCCTACGGGTGCCGTCCTGGGCGCTCCGGTGCCGCAGTCGCCGCCGATGCTACCCCAGCCTACTCGGCCAGGCCGCGTGAGAAGGCCGCCTGCACGGTACGAGCCCGAGTCCGGCAGCTGGATTTAGACCGTTAACCTATTCCGGTCCATAGTTTTCCGGTCTGGGGGGGATGAAGAGTGTATCGCCGGCCACTAGAGGGCAGCGTCACTACTGTCGCTGCCCGGATATGCCGTGCTTTGACCCGGTACTGCATAGCGGCCATGTTAGCCCACATGTTATTCATTCACTCCGCCTCGGGTTGAGACGTTCGTCCACTCACACATGTAAGACTGTTTCACTACCGTTTAGTGTGTCTTTAATATATGTATGTGAATATATGTGTATTGTTCATGTTATACTTTATCAGCTTATCCTGCGGCATTGCTCTATTTCAGGGTGTCGTCATCTTTGTCAATAAAGTACCAAGACTGACATTGAGGAGTGTGTTTCTTCAGCCCCCCCTAGTGGCTGAAATATATTACAGCATTACTACGTCGAAAACTGTTCCAATACAAATATTTCGTATATCAATATTTTAATAAGGTAGGACACTGGTTAATAATATTGTAGAGTGTTCAAGTAACCAAGGGATATAGTAGTTATCAAATAAGTATAAGATGTGCACAGTTATGTAATGCACTGTTGTTGGGGGGAGAGACCGCCCCTTCCATATGAGTGTGTGTGTACGGCGGGCATGAGGCGTGCATGACGGAACGAGTTGTGTTCGTATGTGGAAAAGTAATACTCAGTGCGGTGAGCGCTGGCTTTATTGCTACTGTATCCGTAGCATCCCACGCGATAGTTATGACTGTGTACTGACGTCAGTAAAAAAGGTTTGCCCCCCCAAGCGCAAATGTCAAACTCCGCCTACGGTCGAGACATATACCACGTGATGACACGTTAGGCTCGTGTTGTGTTCAAGGACCCTGACCTTGGCCAGGAAAAACAGGCACTCGCTTGTTTAATTTTTTTGCGGTCTAGATTTCTTTCATTTTTTTCTTTTTTGCGTGTGTTTATAAATTACCTCGAGGGCCGTACCAAATTGTCTCGCGGGCCGTATACGGCCCGGGGGCCGGACATTCCCCACCCCTGATTTAGAGTCCTTGCGTGCCTATTGATTTGAACACGATCCGTGTATCCATCATTTCCTGGTCTTCTCTAAACAAGAGGGACCAATGAGAACTTTGTCATTTTGCCGTTGTTCAGCATCGACACATTCATTAGCTAACAATGACATTATTGTTCTATTAATATAGGCCTAAAGTGAGGTCAGTTTCTCTATAAAACAGATGGTAGTTATGGATACTTTTTACTTAAGTACATTTCAAAGCCCTTACTTCTTTACTTTTACTTGAGTAAAGAAGTTTAATCCGTACTTCTACTTTATCCCATATAAAATAGCACAAGACACCTAAAGAAACACCTAAAGAAACACCTGAAGAAACACCTGAAGCGCGTTCATGCTAACACAATGCTTACTCTAATACTCGACAATGCAACAAGTGAGAGAGGAGAAAGGCTAATGGTGAGCAAGCTGAAGCAACCAAAAATGTGTTTCTCTGGATCTAAAGATGCTTTAGCCAAAGAAGAGGGAACGCTCGTGTCAAAATGTGTTTTTCTGAATATACAGCCTTTGTCAACAGAAGAGTCACCAGCTGTTGAATATCTGCCAGAATTACAAGGAATGCTAACGTTGTAATTGAGACACAGTTATAGGATATATTGTAATAGTAGCAAAAGTGAGGCCTATTTTTGCTATTTGCATCATTTCAAAGAAGTATCCAATATTTTATCGTAACGATTTTTACAGTTTATCTATTTGGCCATTTCAAACATTTATACTTCATGTGATTGTGTGTGCGTTTTGACCTCTACGCTTGCTTACTAGTTTTTGCACACTTCAAATCGCAATGGGTGATGTTAATGTGTTACACCTAACTCAGTTTTTGGATGCATTCTTTATTGAACCATGATTTTATCTTTTTGAATTTGTGTTAGTAACTTTATAATCCCACCTCGTTCCTTAAAGGTGGGGTAGGGGATTTTGGAGAAACCAGCTCGAGTGCGCTAGAATTTGAAAATACACAGCTGGAAAAAATCTGCCACTTCCTTACAGAGCCCCTCCTCCAACACACACGAACGCGCACATGACCAATGAGGGCACGAGATACATTTGTGCACAGATGGAAGGCTGACAGGCCATCCAGTTATTTTAGCCGGGCCGGCTAAAATGATTGGTCATGCTTTTTACAGCGCTACGGCTTCCACAGATGACATTTTGTATGGATTTTTTGTCAAAGCACTTTAGATATTCATTGCTATCGGGATGTTAAGAGCATTCCATGCAATATAACAAAAAGTGTATCTCGAGCCGGTTTCTCAAACTTACCTACCCCACCTTGAAGTGCCCCCTGGCAATCGTCGATTTAGGACATCAGTGTCCACCTAGTTTAGCAAATGGGATGCCATGTGTGCTTTTCACCACTCTCACCAACCCTCCTTGAAACACCCACTCCTTGTACTCATGTCACACTTGTCCTTGGTGAGGTGAAATAGCAAACATGTAACAAGTAGAGCAAACACACAGGAAGTTACTGCGTGGCTTTGCAGGGATCGAACAGGGAGCGGCACACAGACCCACGCTTGTACATGTGTACTCACCGCATACTTTATTATTACCACATTACACCACCATGAGCCAGACAGCGCTGATTTTGTTTTCTCTCAAGAACAGGGTGCCGTTCTCCCACAAAAATAAGAAGCCCTAGTGTTTGTTTGCCTGCATGAGTGTGTGTGTCTGTCATCGGTGCATGCTGTGATAAAAGTGAAGAAGTAAACCCAACTATGTGCAAGATAAGCAGAGACCCTAAATAACTCTATGAAGTGTGGTATTGCTTACGTCTGTGGACTGCAAGGGTGTTTAGAAGAAAAGCGCTAGTAGAAAATGTTCCTAAATAAAATGAAAACATTACAATGCTACTTACTCTGAAAATGAGCAGAATAACGACATGTTTATTATTGACTCAACTGTATATTGTCAAGATGTTTAGGAAGAATATGATAATTATGCTCCTCCTGCTTTTGTTCTTGTTATTTTTGCTTCACTCATGTTTGACTTTTTGCCAAAAAGGTGTGGCTGATAGAACCTTTGAAGAACTACTTCAATTGGTGCTTCCAGACAGACAACTCGTATAATGTGTGCACAAGTAAACAGCAGGAGACCTGTTCAAACTGTATGGTACTCAACAACTTTCTTTAACAACCGCGTAGTAAACACTGGCAATGCTGTGTGTTCTTTACTGCTCAGAATGACCTTATTTATTCCCTTTTACTGTTACCTAAGAGCTCTTTCTGGTGAGTCCAGATAAACGCCTTGATAACTTATTGATTCATTTGTATTAAATATTCAATCAATCCACACCAGGAGCTGAAGATCAAGATAAAGCAGATAAGGATAAGTAGAAGAGAATGAGCTTTGAGTGAGCAAACATGTTGATTGTGCAATAGGGATTAAACTAAACACCTAAAAGGGAGATGTCCTGAACATTTTGTATACTGTGCACATTTTGACAAACTGAATCCCTTCTGGCTGTCACCACTTTGTGGCAGTTCACTCTTCTTGAATACGAGGTTATGTGATAATGGGTGTTTCCAGTTATAGGTGTGTCAGCCAGTGTGAACCAGCGTAAATAGCTTGGCTCAGGCGCCCGATGACTAGCGGCCCATGACTACAATGAAAACAGGCAGCTTAGACTGTAGGGGGGAGAAAAAATTAGAGGATTAGATGGGATGGATGGTTTTGCGTGTGTGTGTGGGTGTGGGTGTGTGTTTCTGTTTGTGTAAAGATGACTGTGTGTATATGATTAATGTCTCACGCACAATAAGGGAAGTCACACTGGCCTGTGCAAAACAGCAACTTGTGATACGATCGCCCAAAGGACACCACACCTAGTCAAAATGGTTATTTAAATTCTATCAGAGTTCCTTTTGCAGCTCCCCATTATTGGAAAAAAAGGCAGATGGCTGTTATTTGCATATTTCATTGAATAACACACGTTTTATCAGACACAAGGAACTAACTGAACATATTTCAACAGTGTCTAACCCAGAGTAGTTCACAATAGCTTTGCATATAGCCAATAAAAATGTAGATGTCGTAAAAAGAGAGAAGACCCTTGTGATATATTTGCAAAATGTCACAATTATTAACTGAAATTCTTTCCTAAATCCAGACAATACTCGCAGTGTACAGGGCCCACGGCCCGTACATATGAGTCATCAAGATAATTTGTGAAAACATGGGGCACAATAGAAGGGTTTTTTTCTGAAACACATTATGAGAGTTTGTTCCCTGATTTTTTTTATTTTTGTTTTCCCCTTTGTTTACTACAGTTCACTACAACAACATTTATTTTGTAAGTACTGTAAGGTGTAACTTTGATCATTCTGTACCTGCATTGTAACATCTTCAACATACGAACATCTGTTTGATTTATCACCTCTGTTCTGAAATAACAGTCATTTGAGTTTTATACTGGTTTACTTTAAAAACAGACCCATTGAAAGGTTCTGCTTTCATTAAAAGCAGCTCAGTTTTAGTTTGTATTTGTGTTCTCTTGAAAATGTAACTGAGTTTAAAAGTCTTTCACAAGATCATTGTTTAACCCAGCCACTAAACAAACCATGCTGTGTGCAGAAAGAAGAGTTCTTTGTATACCAACTTCATTAGATTTTGTACACAATGCCACATTGTGGATATTGTGACTGCTGAAGACACAGACAGAAAAACATTAGGAAAGATGAGTCAAAAAGTCTGCTAAATTTATTATTTGATTGTTGAGTTCATGGGATCTAAAAGAGACACATTGAAATAAGGATATCTTTTACACATGTACAAGAAACATAAAAGAAAAAGGAGCCAGTTCCTCCGATATAAAGATAGTGATAAATGCAAGATCTGTGTGATCACCTCCAGCATCTGCACACTCAGCTCAGAGGCCTAAACTCAAGTAGTCATTTTCATTCATTCCATGTACATCATTTATATTAACGCTCTGGGTTTCACACATGCTAATTTCTTGTCTCTGTGTTGAAATAAAAATGTTGGTCAAATAAAAAAAACAGGTTATTGTTGATTTCCTTAAAAATGTGATGTTGTGCAATAGTATTCTATCTCAAATAATTAGATAACATAGAATAAAAAAGGCATACAATAACTGTTAGAAAAACCTGAAAATGCTTACAGTATGGGTTTATTCTAAGCAGTAGTTTGAGGAGTTCCCATGCAAATAATAAGCTCAATTGCTTCTTCTTTCATTAATTTACAGCTGAAATACCACAATGTACAATTATATTTACATAAAGGTCAAAAAGGAAAACAAATCTTTGTAATCTGTGATGGTTTGTAATAATGTGTATCAGTAAATGCAACTGTAAAACATTATTACATTCCACATGATATATGATTAAGGAATTACACTGCATGTTAAGTACTTAACATTCGCTCAACCTCATCCCACTACCACCATACATCTCTGTGTATGTTTATACATCAGTGATAGGCTTAATAATCCTATACATTATAATAATATATTGCCTGGGGCCATTCCACTGTTTACTTTTACATTATTTTATTACATTTCAACTGAATTTAAATTGTTTACCATAGTCAAAAAATCTACCTAAAACCTTCCTTTTTATTTGGTTAAACTGAGTACAGAGTACTTATTTGAATATAAGTGAGACATTCCTGACTTATAGCCTACATTTGCTGTGAAAGTTAAGTAATGGCTTCATCCTGTTTTTAAAATCTAAATTCACTTAACTTAATTTAATTAGCGAAGATAATTGGATATCCTTCATCTTCTTGGCAAATTGTTTAAAAACTTTGAACCTTAAGCCAAGCCAGAGAGATGGTGTTCAAAATGTTAACATTTGACTTGTTTGCTACATGCTTCTTTTGTTACATCATATGCAACATATTATCATGCATGTGATTTTGTGCTATCCTACCTCGGGAGCCCTGTGAGTAAGCAGACCACAAGTTAGGGATTCTCTAAACAAAGTGAACCTAAAGTTACAACAGAGGGCTGAGTGTATCCATGGAGAGATGACAACTACAAAGAAATCACAGTCAGATAAGGACAGCTTGCAATGCTGAAGATACACTATCTCGCAACATGCAGGTCACCCGGCCTGATATTTGCCATCACCATAGTAACTTATCATTGGAAATCATTTTGGAATTCCCCACAGCGAGTGCACACACACACAAACACACACTGATGATTCAGAAAGGCGAGCTACTCCTTTGGTACAGAGAAGAATGTAAAAGGAGAAAAGGGGAATGAGAGACAGATTGAATTGTGGTTTCCACTGCAAGTTGTGAGTCATGAACATGAGGGAGGGACGGAGAAGAAAAAAGAGCCTATTCTGGGATGGCCGCTATAGCAACATAATAAGCAAGGGGGCAGGTACTTGCAGGGATGTTTCCATAGCAATGCCCTGTGTGTGTATGGATAAATATCACATGGCACAAAGCGTAACGTAGGAAGGAACTTTGTTCTACTTTGTTTGTAAATGTTTTTTATTTGAGAAGACCCTCTTTCTGCTCTTCATTGACAGCCTGAACTATCTTTGTTATGTCTGCACACTAGACTCATGGTAACAGACGGATGCTGGGAACACCTTTCACATGTTCAGTCTTGGCACCGCCGTCACATTGTGCAGTCAGAGTCATTAAGTCGCTCAGTGTTTGCCTTTAGGTGCGTTACTAATTCCCAATTGTTTCAACATTCTGTATCAGCCCCCAGAAAATGAAGTAACTCCAAAGATTTCACACATTCATTGGGACACAGATATCTTTGTGTTTGCATGTGATAAGCACACAGTGTGATCAATGTATCTACAGGGTCTGACAATCACTCTAGTGTTTTGAATCATTGATCCAAGAGAGCGATAAGGGGTTTTGGAAGAGTGTATATTTGCCCTTTAGCTCATCACCCATATGTTGTGCTTCAAGAAAACAGATACCTTCCAAGGCTGCACATTCCAGGCATAGCTGTAAATGTTCCAACACTGCAACTCGTTCGTCTGGGAGAATGTAAACTCATAAACTGCCAACAAGATAATACTTGAAATAGCAATCTATCACATATTCATTTCAAGGGTTGGGGTTCCTGTTTGTTGAAAATGCTCATCCAGGCTTAAACTGCTTATTTCTTCACCTAAAATAGCAGGTATCTGTTAACTGATCTGTAAAATCAAAGTTTCTCTAAACAGTGCTGATTTCAGTTATTATACTCAAGTACCATTTTACTAGGAGGGACACTTGCAGTTGTATTTCCTGGGAAGATGATAGATAGCCTGGGGTTAGGGCTGGGCAAGCTGACCATATATATTGTCAAAATTATACAAACATTTATATTATAAATATTCTATATTGTTTATATTACAATAAATGCTATTATTACTACTGGGACTACTACTTATTTTTACTACTACTACTACAACCTCTACTTTTCATTCGAAAGGTATTTAATTCAAACTGGAGTCCCCAACAATAAGCTTTATCATGTAATTATTTTATAAAGACTATTTATTTATTTATTGAATTACCAAAAAATCATGACCTGTATTGTGACAAAAGATTGAAATGTGAACATTTAAGTTTTGCACAGCAAACCCATAAAATGGTTGCAAAGCTATTATAACTAACTTTTCAATATATTTGTATTTGTTCAACATAAAGCTGAATACCATTGGACAGAAGTGCATCAACGGGGAGGATGATGGAATGGATCAATACCTTTTTTTATATTTTCAACTTGTTTCCATGACAGTGATCAATATTTCTACACTTGGTAGTCATGTAGGCGCATGTATCCGTTTTGGTTTAGTTTGACAACATCACTCCCATTGCCCCACCTCCAGATTCTGGTAATTTGAGCCGAAGGCAACTCTGGGGTTTCATGTCCAAAAGTGCACGGGCTGTCTGTTTTCCCTCCGCCGTACCTCTCTCTCTCTTCCCTCGTGTCACGCACTTTCCTCTCTCACACTGGCAACCTCTGTTTCAAGGCAACGCACACTTACCAAGAAATAACTAATAAATAAGCCCTTTTGTAAACAATGATGCCCCACTTCATTTAAAGGCTCTTACTTACAGGCATTGTTATAAGCCAGCTTGGTTGCTCTATCATCTTGTCTCACCCTGCCTTCTTCATCTATTTCCCCTCAGCAGACTGACCTTTGACCTCCCTCATTCCATTCCAGTACTAAATTACTATGCTGTGTTTTAGTGCCACAAACAAAGTGTACACCCCTTTAAGTACACCATGGGAAGAAACGCCCCTCATACCGAAGGTCACTTTCCTGCATAAAGGAACATGCTTCTCATAATTCCAGTTTGTGTTTTTCAGTGTCCTTATTTGCCTTTGCTGGAATTTCAGTGTAGCATTAACTTGTCCCTAGCTGTACCTCGTATGCAAGAAGACACATGAGGTGAGAGAAGCCCTCAAGTGCTGACTGAGTGCCCAATTCCTTTTGCTCAATTTTAGTGTGTGTGTGTGTGTGTCTATGTGTGTGTCAGAGGGGCTGCAAGCCAACCCCAGACTAGAGTTGAAGAAAGCTCCATAAGACGTTGAGGGTGGGACTGCGTATGTGTGGCGAAAAAGACTTCTTTCTCTCCGCCTAGAGACGCCCCTGCGGCCTTCTGACAATACTTACACATTCTTCTATTGGCCCTTTAGCACAGACACTGTTTCAAAGCTGCAAACATGTCTAAAGAGAAATAAATATCTTTCTAGGGGTCTGTGGCCACTGCTACAACTTGTTTTTAAAAAGATCTGCTTATCTTATAACTCTTCTAGGCACCAAAAAGGCTAAACCAGCAGAACTTGTTTAGCAAAAGCCACAATGTATTGATCTTATTTGCACACTTTGTTATACTTCAGCCTCTGACTCCCCAGTGTTAACTCCTCACCTCACTGTTCCAAGCCCCCCACCGGCTGCCTCACTCTTTTTCCAGATGTGTGTCTTGCACCACCAGATGCTCAGCACATGCATACCATGCCTAAAGCTCCTACAGGGGACTGACAGCCACACAGGGACCTTGTGTGGCGAAACAATACAGCCTCTCACTCTGTTCTTCCTCGTGCCAGCACTCCTCACTGCTGCAACTGCTTTTAACAAACCCCCCCCCACCACCACCTCGTGCACGGACATAGACATATGTCCAGAGAGCAAGGAGAGAGGAAGAGAGGAAGGGAAAAGAAGTAGTGAGTGTTTGGCCCAGAGAGAGAGACCAGGGGGGATGAGGGGAAGGCTGGCAGGGCTGGAAGAGAAAATGTTGCTGTTGGCATACAACTGCGTATTGTTCTTGTGGCTGGCTTTAGTTTAGGTTTTGAACTCAGAAGTTACTAAACACAAATAAAAACAAGAAAATGGTATGGACCTAATATTGCTGACTTGTCTCAAGAAGCTTAAAACAGTGTGTGCTCACATTCATTTCATTTTTGATTGCACGATAACAAGGCTTTTGTACCTCTACTACTTCAGCCATCAAAGGGTTAGTAATCAGCAGTGTTGTAACTGCTGCAATGTTGTGGGTGAAGTTCGAGTTATTTGCTGAAGTTACAGCCCTCTTCCACCAAGATCCTCAGGATGGGTGAGTCATGTGTTCAAGGATTTGGGCGCTTCGCTGTTGTGGGAACATTTCCATTTTCTGATTTCCATGAGACCACAGAACAAACTAAAATGGCCTCCCTGATTCAACATGACTGTGGAAGATGGTTGCGCCACAATGATCCTGAATCACTAAGTAGGAAAAAATGACACATCTGACTCACAGCGGGAAGAGATTCATTTCTTGTGCGTGTTTGTGTGTGTGTGTGTGTGTGTGTGTCAGAGAGAAAAACAGGCCCACCCTAGATCTTTGCTTTAGATTTGAATATATTCAGTGTTCACATTAGCATTCTACATAGCTTACAGAACATCTCAACACTGCTATTCAAAGGGAATGTGAATTCTTAGAATATAAATGTTAATTGTTATGTGTGTTGCTCCACGTGTCCTATTTGACCTGTAGCTATAGACGACACATGACGCATCACATAAAGAAATCAGTTATAGCAGAGGTAAAAGAACTAGCCAGGTGTGGGAACAGTCAGCAAATTATCAAAACTTGATAAGGTTGTGTGATATAACCCTTGATGTGATTGGGTGTGCCCGCTTAAAACAAAGGAGATGCTTTCACAGTAATACATTAACTCTACCAGACAGAGTGAACAGCATTTGAAGCTTTTAACATTTAAGTATTAGTAACATTTTTAAAACAAAACAAGGGAGTTAGCATATATTTTAAGCTTTCAGTCTGATGGAAAAATAATGTACTCTATAAATTCAGAGAAAATAGCAATGACATCTTAGTGGTCTATTCCTCTAAATTGGAATCATTTCTTCTTTATCCATACCAACGTGCAGAAGTGGGCACCGAGAAATTGGCATTTCTGCACTTTCGTTGGGTGTGGTCAAAACTTAAAGATTTGTATATCTGGCATATTTAGTAACCCTCTAATATCGAATATATAAACTAATTAAGCTTTTTTGATATAAATGTTATGCTCCTCAGTGAAACTTGAAGGTAAAGTTTTAATCTGTTTTGATGTAAATTACCCTTTGCCCTTGTAGAAGAGAAGGTTATTAAAGTGGATGTGTTTTTTTTTTTACATTTCTTCCAGCCTACTCATAGCACCAGAAACATTGACACCCATACTTTAAAGCAGACATTTTGTTAGATTTGGCAGACCACAGCCCAGTCATTACAGCTTTACAATGACAAGTCTTTGCTGCCCCTTGCTGGAATCAGAGGGTACTGCAGCATTGGCTATACTTGTAAGTTAGTGGAGCTGCTCCTCTGGGTAGTAGTTCAAGCGATATAAATTATTCACAATTATGATGCATGCCAAGTGTATTCACACTTACATCAGAAAAATAAGTACAAATGTCTAGACTCTAGAATATTCTATAGGAAATGTCCCAGTCGTTTGACATCAAGGTAAAGCTGTGTTTCACTGACTTCTTCTGGTTAAAAGTCTCAGCTCTGATGCTTTCCAACCACACCCAGCTTTGTCATTGGGTAGGGTCATAACTGTGCAATGTTGCATCATCCAACACGGACATCATGATGGTTGAAAAACGTGTAACTGCAGACATTTTTTCACTTCTAGTTTTGAAAAGAAACATTACATTACATTATACATTACATTAATGTAATGTAATGTAATGAAAAGAAAGGTGTCACATGATACATTTTATATTGCCGTTTATAGATCATGGCCTGCCCTTCACACAATAAGTTTTACCTGTAAACATTTATAGTCACTGTTCTGGGTGGTACTCTGACGGGAAATTGGTTGGAATTAAAATATGTTTGGATAGTTTGCCATTTGAACATGAAATGAGACTCGAATCAGACCAAAGACATCAAATCCAAAAGATGGCATTGTGGAAAATGCTTTATTTTGCAGGTCAAAGAACACAAAAACAGCTTGGGGCCACTGACAATTCACTATTGTCTTTACACTGTCATTCTCGTAATAAGCACTTGGTCGCTTAGAGTCAATAGGTATTAAGTGTTGGAAAGCAGAAGCGAAGGCTGTCCCAGTGTCCTCTCACTTGAAGACCTTGCCCTGGTTGAAGGCTTTACCCACATGCTTGAAGTCTCCCTCCCAGGCAAAGTACTCCTTTACCATGGTCTTGCACTCCTCGCTGCTGGGATCAAGCTTACGCCAGTCATATGATTCGTAGTCGATTTGCCAGTCTGGAGACAGCTGGAGGGGAATTTAAAAAAAAGTTATTTGAATGCAAGTGAATCATATTCCTGTCTGACAAACTTATCGATGTACCACCATCATGATAGTTCATCAAGAGGCGAATACTTGGACCATCAAATGGTTTACACTGAGAAGCAGACTATAAAGCTATAGTATATGCTTCAACAATCTAAAGAACGCCTTGTTTTAAAAATATTTTAAGATCAGAAATGTTGTACAAGCAACATAAAGCTGTACAGACATACCAACCTACAAAATCCAATGTTTAAAGTACATTTTTGATATTGCATATCATTTGTGCCCATAGCATGAACCAGCCTACTGCTCACTGAACCAGAGGTGACTGGGATGAACATGGTCTCTAGTTTCTCTGCCCCCGTCAGATTAAGACTTTGTGCCATGAATGGACACCGCCTTGCCCAGACAGGGGCTGGTTAAGCCGTTGATCTACATCCATTTAAAGTTACGCTACAGTCAAAGTATTTTACATTGACTATACACAACTGACTGCTTTTGAACAGACAACATTTTGAGTGTGGGTATTATAAAGGGCAGGACATTTTGGAATGTATATTTGTTTCCATTGCAAAACTTACAGGGAAGACAAGTTCCTGGCCTCTGAAGAGCCAGACGCCTGAGATGGTGCTGTTGTTCTTGGTGCCAAACAAGAGGACACTGCCAAAGGCATTCTTTCTGAGTTTGTCCAGGCGCTGGAACATACCTGTTTACACAAGAGTTTCAGACATTAAACAAAAAAATAAAATCATACATACTATCAGTACCGACAAATTGAGCACTTTACTAAAGTTCATAATTTCTACACCAACTTCATGCATAAAATAGATGTGGCCAAACAAAGACCAACATTAAAAGAGTTGTAGGGAGGTTCTGTGGAAATATCAATGCCCTAAGTCTGTATAACTGTGCCCATAGCATGAACCAGCCTTTACTCACTGACAGAGTCGACTGGGATGAACATGGTCTCTAGTTCTTTCTACCCCCGTCAGATTAAGACTTTGTGCCATTACATGACACCGCCTTGCCCAGACAGGGGACATCTGTTTTTTTAAAACCACTCAACATTTATTTAAAAACACGAGGGCTCTCGGTCATCGATTCAGAATTTAACATAATGTAGGATGTACAAAAAACAAACAATAATGTTGCTGAGGCTTACCAGAGATGAGGTTGCAGCTTTTGAAGGGTTCTGCAAGCTCCTTAGCAAATTTGTACTCGCAGTACCAGATGGAGTACCCCTCAGTGTCCAAGTGCTCCCAGAAGTGGGGAATGGCTACTTTCAGGGTGTCCTCATTGGAATACTTTCTCTTGAACTCATCCATAACAAATGGGCTAAAATCAAAAAAAAGGAAAAGAAAGGTCATTGATAGCTGCTTTGTGCATGTAGGGTAGAGATAGACATGGTGTGAACATTCAGCAGGTGAAATGTATCAACTCATACACTTGTTTTGGAGTAACTCCGTTCTGTATTCAGGCACAACACTTTCCTCTTTAAAAAAAAGAGAAAAGTGACTGCCTGTTCGTTAGCTTACATTGTGAATGCCTTTCTGAAAGACATTATGGAAGGTAAGCATTTGTTAATGAAGCTCTGACTGCTGACACGGCCCAGCTCATCTTACAAGCTTCAGAACCCTAAAATCAGCTCTAAACCTTGAGGTTCAGTTTGTGCCCATAGCATGAACCAGCCTTTACTCACTGACAGAGTCGACTGGGATGAACATGGTCTCTAGTTTCTCTGCCCCCGTCAGATTAAGACTTTGTGCCATGAATGGACACCGCCTTGCCCAGACAGGGGACATCTATTTCCCCCTGAAGAATAGAGTTGCCCAACTGGTGTCAATAACTGTTACAAACCAACATAAGGTCTGCAGACCATTTCAACTCACCGATAAGCACTCGTGGAAACAATCTGCAGAGGTGATCAAATGAAATGGAAACCTGCAGACTATTGGCTTTCTATTTTACATGGGTGGCCACTGCAAAGTTTCATCTAAAACTGAAAGAAAGAAAACAAAGCAACCAAATGCTTAAGACATCAAAGTCATATAGATTGTTCTACCTCTTTGCCAAGTGTGCAAAGGGGTCCTTGGTTTTGGGCTCAGAAGCCAAAACAGCATCACAGTCGTCCATCTCCTCTTCCTCAGCCGGCTTCTTCTCTTCCTTTTTCTTCTTCTCCTGGGGCTTGGCTGCATCTTTTCCTGCCTTCTCTTTTTTAGGAGGAGTCTCTTTCTTTGGCTGCATCTCAGCAAACTTCTTGGCTGGAGAAACATGAAAACATGTTTTAAGTTAAAAAACAATGCTTACTATATGATGTAGACATTGCACCCATGTTTAAAACCTGGAGACAGACATGTCCCGTTTGATACAAAATACAGTCTTTGTTGTATTTATTTGTGCCCATAGCATGAACCAGCCTTTACTCACTGACAGAGTCGACTGGGATGAACTTGGTCTCTAGTTTCTCTGCCCCCGTCAGATTAAGACTTTGTGCCATGAATGGACACCGCCTTGCCCAGACAGGGGACATCTGTTTGTTTCTCCCCAGAAAGGAACTTCCTACCCGACTAAGAGCATGAATTGTGAATTATCGCAATACATTTGACAGTTTAGGAAAGGGGATGGGTTTCTGTCCCTAAAAAAGGCAATTGAGTATTTCCTTTGCTTTCTTGTTACACTTTAACAGCCATTGGTTGAATGACATCCGGTTTCTTGAGGCTCAATCCTTTACGCATTAGTTTGCTTACTTTGAGTACAAGTCTGGAAAATGAACAATCTGTCAAAAAAAGTGCACGTCTAATTTCATCCTTTAAACTTTGACAACAGCCAGCTTTGTGCTCAATATACACATTTCATTGTTGAGGACTTACAATCAAACTGGGCCATCTTTTCACACAGCTTTACATCTCCAAGGACTGTCTTGAACTGTGGCTGGTTGACACAGGTGACGAACCAGCGAGTCACATTAGGGTAAGGCTGACGGATAGAGGGCTCAAGCACCTACAGGGGACAGAGTGGCATGTTAGGACTTTCAGGAGAGCATCTGGACTGAAATATTTTCAAGGACACTCTTTTCTTTAAGATTTATTTCAAACGGTGTAGCTTTGTTTCTCCAGAGTGCATGTCATACCTGTTTGTAGAGCCAGAGAATGGAGCAGGCCACACTGATGTCAGCCAGGCTGATCCTCTCGCCCACCAGGAAGGTGCGCGTGTTCAGGTGGTGGTTCAGCACTGCAAGGGTCCTCTTCACATCCTCCTTGGCCTGCTCTGTGGCCTGCACAGAATCAAACCGAGGAATGAATATGCATCATCTCTGGCCAACTGAAACCAGCCCTAAGCAGGTGACATTTATTAACTTATACACTTGTCGGTTTAACTCAGTTATTTATTAATATGGCACAAAACATATTTCTGACAAGAGGAAAGTTACTGCCGTACCTTACATTTTAAGTTTTAATGAACTACAGACTACTTAAACAATCCAACTCATCTTACAAACTTCTGTACCCTAAACTCAGCTATAACTCTTTGGTTCAGTTCAGTTTGTGGCCATAGCATGAACCAGCCTTTACTCACTGACTGAGTCGACTGGGATGAACATGGTCTCTAGTTTTTCTACCCCCGTCAGATTAAGACTTTGTGCCATGACATAACACCGCCTTGCCCAGACAGGGGACATCTGTTTTAGTTGCCCAATAGGTGTCAATGACTGCTACACACCAAAATTCCACCACAGCAAGCAAACCATCATTTAAGTATTTAACTTGACCAGAAAATGCTGAGCGACCAACCTGCTTGTTGAACTGCATGATTCCCAGAGTTGGGAAGACCCATGCGCTGGCTGGTGGGATGATCTCTGAGTCAGCAAAGCTGACCCACTGCAGCACCTGGGCTGCGGCCTGGGGAGTGGCACCACGCAGGGCCTCATTGCTCACTGTGGTAGAAAGTGTACAAGAATACAAAAATGTAGATATATATATTTGTACAAATAAACATGTTGGACAGAGAGCAAACAAAGGGAAATACACATATTGAATGTTGATAAATGTACATTGTCCATTTTCTAAAAAAGGATATTGAAATGTGCAAAACATTTAAAAAATGTAAAGTCCATCACGTACGACTTGTCATTCTGCTTAAGTGTGCAGGGATCCATCTAAATCAGGGGTTCCCAACCTTTATTGCGCCAAGGACCGGCAGATACATTAAAAAAAGAATTGCAGACATTATGATAGTGACGTTCGTTCCGGTGCACGTCCGACAGCATTTAGCACTACATCGAGATTAAGATTAAACTCATTTATTTTGGGTACACCCGCATATAGGCTACCTATGGAGTTAGCCAGATGTGTGTAAATTACTGTTCATGGTCATTTGAAAACAAATGCCGGTGTCGGACAGAAACAAACAGAGCTGAGCAGAGCACGCACACACACATCATGCACCTTGGTGACCGGACATCTCCTTCATAAAACTAATAAAAGGGGGAGTAATCGGGCAGTTCGATGTGTGTGTGTGGTTAACACGTAGCAGCCTGCAGTCACTCGCTGTTCTGATGAAGGTAAACAGCGACGGCGGTGCGTCAAAGGCACAGCTCTCGGCGCGCTGGTGCTGCACTTCTCAGAGGCCGAGTATACTCCCGCTGCCTCCTGATGCCGCAGCCATTTCATGAAGTGAAGGATGTTCTATAAAACAGCTGCGGGCAGCAGATACCGTGAGAGTCCCGGACATTAATTCATAGATCAAGGCAGACTGGTTTACTCTCTTGTTTTGCCAATCCGGTGCTTAAACAAAGGCAAGGCAAGTTTATTTATATAGCACTTTTCGACACAAGGCAATTCAAAGTGCTTTACAAAAAAATTAAAGACATTAAGAAAATGGCATTTAAAATCAGTCATTGAAAAGCTAATAAAATAAACATATAGCTCTACACCCCTGGCCGACATGTCCTTAAAATGAAGTCCGAGTTTGAAATATATCTCAAATAATGTATGCACTGCCATTTCCCCACATAAACATAACAGTCTGCAATGAAACGGTTGTCTCCTGCTCCTCTTCCTACTTGGCGCACCGGTAACTTTCTCATGCGAACAAGAGGCTGAGACCTGCTGAGCCGCAGAATCCCTCGGAACATCATAAAAGCCATTTTCAACGGTTTTCTGGTGAAAGATTAACTAGGCTACTGGATGAAATTATATGACTGGTATAGGTGCGAGCATTTAACACTTAAAAAAAATATTTTTATAATTCTGCAAATATTACGATAAACTCACAGCTATTTCGCGGCCCGGCAGTAACACCGCCGCGGCCCGGTACCGGGGGTTGGGAACCCCTGATCTAAATCACACGCCAGTGCAGTAATTAACTTAATGGTTTGCCGGGTCAGACAATGAATTCCACCATAAAATGCTGCACTTGTGGGAAATAATAGTCAGCATTTATCCCGTTAAGATTCGAGGTAAACTTTGTGATGAACACACAAACTGGGTAAGATTAATAAACACTTACAGTAGTGAGCAATGGCATTACTCTCGAACAGACAGAAACCGTCATCTCCCTGGTAGGCAGGTACCTACAAGGGGGGGGGGGGGGGGGGGGAAAGGAGCAGAATTCAGGATTAATTCAACAATTGTGGCATTTTTTATCCAGAAATGCCAGCTATTAAGTGTATAGACATGTTTGATACACAACCATTGTCATTTATAGCTGCTTTGTGCATGTAGGGTAGAGATAGACATGGTGTGAACATTCAGCAGGTGAAATGTATCAACTCATACACTTGTTTTGGAGTAACTCCGTTCTGTATTCAGGCAGTCACTTTCCTCTTTTTAAAAAAAAAGAGAAAAGTGACTGCCTGTTCGTTAGCTTACATTTTGAATGCCTTTCTGAAAGACATTATGGAAGGTAAGCATTTTTGAATGAAGCTCTGACTGCTGACACGGCCCAGCTCATCTTACAAGCTTCAGAACCCTAAAATCAGCTCTAAACCTTGAGGTTCAGTTTGTGCCCATAGCATGAACCAGCCTTTACTCACTGACAGAGTCGACTGGGATGAACATGGTCTCTAGTTTCTCTGCCCCCGTCAGATTAAGACTTTGTGCCATGAATGGACACCGCCTTGCCCAGACAGGGGACATCTATTTCCCCCTGAAGAATAGAGTTGCCCAACTGGTGTCTATAACTGTTACAAACCAACATAGAAAGTCCAGCTATGAAGTGTATAGACATGTTTGATACACAACCAATAGTGTCAGTTAAACTGGTTAAAGCACTTCTCTGTGATTGCATTTTATTATTTGATAATGTTATTTAAAAGCAGCAAATTTGCAACAAAAGTGTTTTTGTTGAAACACGTACCTTGCCCAGGGGGAAGTTGTTGAGGAAGGCAAGGGTCCGGTTTGTCTGGCCGAAGGTGAAGGCAGGGGAGTTGCTGGCGACTTTGAGGCGAGCCCCGCTGTACTGGGCTGCAATTTGGGCCTTGAAGGCCCGCCAGTTCTCTGGGTATGTGTACAGAGTCTAAAAAATAAAACGAGACAACACTGCCATTAGAAAACAATTTCAAAAAGCAACCAAATTGAAGGTTCACAGTAGCATTTTCGCTAGCAGGTTAGCCTATGAAGCACAAACAGTCTCGTTGAATTGTCTCCTACGGTTTAAAAAAAATAGATAAATTGTAATAGCCCTGTAATATTGATCGATTACTAGGCCTACATTAAAAAAAAGAACCATCAGGTAAAAGAATGATGGGATAAAAGCCACACGTCGAGTTTAAGTGATATCGCACAAATGAAGGTGCCATCCAATCGAGATGATGGGCCATTTAAAATGTACAGGACAGAAATTAGGGCAGGTGAAGCCGCTGGATTGTAATACTTTGCCAGTCAACTATATCGACTAACAAGGCCAAATGCACTCAGTTAAACAATTTGAGTAAACAATTTAGCTATATTCACGTGCTTTGTAGCTTGTTTAAATGCTAACACATGCCAGCTATCAGTACCGGTAATGGAGCCGACAGTTGTTTCTACAGCTGTGGATCAAGTAGCTTTAAAAGACGTCAAAAAAAATATTGGTTACAAGTCTACAGAAAGAGGACATTAGCACCAACGTAAAGGAAAACTCCCAATGCAACACTAAGCTTTACATCCTGGAAATAGCTACGGTAACGTGGCACAAGCCTGGGCCAGAAGTTGGGCGTGAATCGCCGTGAATGCAACGTCAGGACAGCATAAGCTAACCTTAATTTGTAGGAACAATGAATGACATTTTACATAAATACCACCAATAACGTCTACCTAACGGGTTGAAAGTGATGTTTAAATCCCAAGGTAATCTTTGAGAGTGCGGATGTTGCTGATTTTTAACGGATTGACCCATGAAAGTTAAAAGAAAAACCATAAAGCTAGCCATCTTACTCACCCCTGCCGCCATCTTCAGGACGAGAGAAAGAAAGACCGAACGCTCCGGTGACGTATTTACGGCCACCAGCCGTGCGCGCCCCTGTGATTTCCGCGTTCACGTTTCGCCTCATTTGAACAAAGACGTGTCAGCATGTTATGTACCACTTGTACATAACATGCTGACACGTCTTTGTTCAAAATATAACAAGATATTACAATTCAGTGACATTTAAAACACAAAAAAGTATACAAAGATTTAACAAATAAAATATTTTATTACTCAGCGTACAAAAAAATGATAGTCCAGATAGAAATTATGAATTCTACATTAAAATTAGAGTACATTAATATTAGCCTCCGCTTCTGCATTGTATGCAGTTTTGCTATGAATTTAGCAATCATTCTCCGGGCTTTCCTTTAAATCTTACATATATTCCAATGAAAAAACAAATGAAATTATGTCAAAACTCCTGACAACATACAAATCAGTTAAGCAAAACAAATACTTTTGACCAAGAAATAACTATGACATAAAATGTCCCATGTGCTCCTTTTGAGGCGAATCAGCTGACAAGACCTGAAAGTAAAATAAAGAAGGCAAGTTCAACAATAATTTATATAAGAGAAAATAAAACATTTTTATAAGTGAAGTCATAAACAGCAAAGCCAAAATTGTTCATCACAACCAGTTACCAAATGGAACGAATACCATGTTATACTTACTACTAGTACAAATTAATCAACAATAAATAAATCTTTGCAAGGCTTTTCAATATCCTGCCGATCTAATGATGGATCAGCCACCTGTCTGACACAGTTCTTTGTAATACTTACCCAGATAATCATCCATAAGAGATCCAATTGCGAACTAAAAAACAAGAGAAAAGCATTTTTTTGTATTCAGTAAATCAACAATCACTTCATAACTTCTATAAATGAAAATCTGAGAAATAGTAAAAGAGTAAAGTAGTTTTGTTCGTGTGGCGAGGAGAAGAAAACACATAAAACACTTACAATGTCGTTCTTGTCAACCCTTGTTCCCACAATCTTCAGCCGGATCTCATCATCTTGTTGGATTACAATGTCCTTGAAACAAAAAGAAGAACAACCTTCTTTATTGCAAGTCTCAGCAACAGTTAACAGGATAGCACCATAACTGCAAACAGCACCATCACTAATTATTGCTTTTGTTCGACTCCTGATTACTTTAAAACCTCCTAAAAACCTTTAACACAACTATTATTCAAATTAACTGGACTGTGACATGTACTTATTACATTTCGTTAAAAATTGAGAAAATTGTAGAAATGTTTTCGGTATTATTGTGATTTATTTTTGTTTTAATCTCCAGGAGTGGAGTGCACCAGCTGGGCGTAAAAAAGTAGGTCTTAACTCTAACGTCGGGCTTAGCTACGTCCGACTTAGTGATTCGAATTTACACCGAGTGCACCAAGCCTGACTAGTCTCGGTCGTAGCTGCGCCTGGTCTTAAGATGCGCGTCCACGTGAATACAGGCAAAACAGTAATTGTTGCCAAGCAACACACGTCTACATAATTTAACACTCGAACTCCTCCATTCAGAGCAAGCTAAGACTTGGATAACGAAGTCATGGATAATAGAAACCAAAAGAAGAGAAAAATGACGCCCACACCCCGAAAAACAAAGAGGGATTTTACAGAGCTACAGCGTGAACTGGTGGAGAAAGAGATCGTTCGTGTGGAGGTGGAGACCACAAAACCGAGAGCGGAACATGACAAAATTGAGCTGGAGAAGGAGAAATTAAGACTCGAAATTATAATTCTTAAGAATCAGCAAAGAATCACTGAAGAAGACCATTTGTCATTCACCATTCTCTAATCATATTTGTTGTACTTGTTTTTATGTAAATTTCATGTAAATCGTTCTCAATGTTGTTATTTAATGTTTTTTGAATAAAATAGGCTACAAAACGGCCTAATGAAAATATTTGGTCACAATGGGAGCTTATTGAAATGCAATTGCAAAAAAACAGCGTTACAAATATAAAGGGCTATAGGTTGTTTATTATGTGATGGCGGGTAAGTCGTCCACCGATATCTTCACGGATGCCAGGAGGATTTTGCTGCTTCTTCTTGTGTTGGTAAGTGAATATAATTCCTAAGGCGGCGCTGGAGAGCCCGACATGCATTTGTGCGATGAACATTAATCATATCTCCTGAACAAATGATGGCTAGGACGCACTGTTTACCCAGCTGGTCTGGCCCTGTCCCCCCTATTTCGCAAATGAGGGCCTATAGGCCCCTTGTCATGTCTGCCGATATCTGGTTTTCTTATGTCTGTTTGTTTTTATCTGTGTCTATGTTGTTGTCAGTGATGTATTGTCTTAACTTTTTTAAATGCCTCTGTGATGTGCTGCAACCCATTTTCCCCTTGGGGACTAATAAACGAATACTATACTACTATACTATACTATACTATAATCATATCTCCCACAGTATTAAAGTAAAATCTGAGCGCAATCAGCACCTGCAAGGTTGGGGAGAGCGCAGCGTTTCTGTCTGATCCGTTCTGTTGTTGAGGGGAGATCTCCTCGATTAAATCAAAAAGGGCTTATCTGCCGAAATCTCTATCAGTTCACTGAATAGATGTCCAGTGGGTTTGTTCGATCAAGGACGACTCTTTCTCTTCTTAATGCCCTTTCGTTGTTAAACCTGTAAACAAGACGCACTGCCATAGTTATTTTCCTTCTTGCCTGTTTTACGTTACTATGGATACTAGTCTGTCTTTCCGATTCACGCCTGCTCCATACTAGGCGTAAAAGTTACACCCGGGCGCAACGCATACAGGGCTTAAGTCTAAGTGGTGCACAAGTCATAACTTTAGTTTGGTCTTAACCTTCGGTTCTACGTCAGACGTAGAGTTACGCCCAGCTTACGCCCAGCTGGTGCACTCCACTCCAGCTGGTACCAAGAAATAAAAATAAAAATTCTCACCTCATCAGTTGTCTTATAACAAGGAGGATTGGAGTTTGGGTCAAACTCCATTTCTGAGGGGATGGACTGCAAAAAACAAAGTTTCTCGTAAGATAAAGACAATATAAATCAAAAAGGGTGAAAGCCAAAACTATAGATGTTAAGATAACTCACATGGCGAGAGATAAAGCAGGACATGGGACCAATTTCTGTGAACAATCCAACCTGCAGGAAACAGAAAAATATAAATAACAAATAATCAATTTTATTATATTACAAATAAGACAAAAATAAAATAATGTCTGTTGTCAGCTATTCATTAGTTAATATTCAACACATCAATCACTGCAAAAGCATCTTTAACTGCTCTAGAAATTGAACGAACACGTTTAAAATACAGTTGTTGTACAATCATCTTTGTCAGTCATCTTTATATATAATATGATTTATATCCCAAAGTGTCCGAGTTTAATTGATTTAATATGTCAGCTTTACATGTCATCAAAGGATAATGTTTCAGCTCAAGAAAAACTGCATAGTGGCCATAGTAGCACTGTGTTTTCCCTCACCTTGTTAACCTGAGTGACCACAGCATCCACCACCTCCCCTTTGAATGGGCGGAACACGATGGCCTTGTATTTGACAGGGTAGAGGACAAACCCTCTCCCCGGCTGGATTACACCCGCCCCGATGTTGTCGATGGTAGTAACTGCGATGACAAAGCCATACCTAGAGGAGAGAAATACTTAAATCAATGACATGTATACTGTATGTGCACTTGGGGGAAAAAATAAAAAGTTGAAGGAGTTTTTGTATGCATGTTTAAACCAGCAAATACTGGTCCTGATGTGTTGCATTTGGCTGGTATCTCAGACTATCATTAGAATATTTTTATGACTTAATAGTTGATCCCCTATAAAGCAGATGGAAGTGATAATGTGTTTATTTCTGCCTCGTGCACTGAACACACGTACACATTAAAATGGCTGTTTTCGGTTGAACATATAAGTCAAAACGTACAGTTGTTTATCGACCATAATTCAACATTACTTAATAAGCTCAGATCATCCTTAGAATAATGTTATGACTTAATATGTTATCCCTTATAAAAGCAGATGGAAACGATCATTTGTTTATGTTAGCCTCTTGCCCTGAAAGTGTTTATAAGTTCTCTGCAATGTCTTTTAGTGCAATACTATTTAGCAACATATTTTGCACACAATAAGTGCAATATGTACCTGACATTTCAACTTTGCAGTCCAAATACAGATTCGGTGCCACTAAGCTAAGAACAAACTAAAAAGTGTTCTGAATGCAATTGTCAGCATGATTAAGACTCGGAGCTACTCACTTGCCCGTGCAGGTTCCCTCCACTTCTGTAAAAAGCTTCTGCTTCACGGTGTTGAGGAGGTTAGGGCCAAAGTACCTCGGGTGTAGTAAGATTTCATGCTCCAAAGAAATCTGAAAACAAAAAACTTCCATAGGTAGTGTCGGTTGCATAATGCAATATACATTGTACTGTATTAGATTGTTATAAAGGTGATCTTGCGGGTGCTGCCCTGGTTAATACAAGCAATAAAAGCCAATAGAAAACGTAGTGGTATTTATGCATAACTATAACATAACAACCTGTGCGGCAATGATGTGAATAAGTTGTGTTAAACTAAATGAGCTAGATGCTAAACAACGAGCTATTTACACATTCTAAACCAAACACCCTGCTATCGGTCGGCCCATACACGGAGAGTAATAAACATACTTACATGGTAAAACATGTTTGCGTTTACGCTCAAATCGTAGTCGATTAATTTGTATTGTTTTGATAAATTATCCAACCCGTTTTCTACTTTATGAATGAAAATATGTCGCTGGTTCGCGACTTTGGTTATTTCCGGTTCACGGGGTCAGGAGTGTGATTTTGTTGCCCTGGGTTTTGTCTCTCAGAAAGCATACGCTGTGGTCTCGGAATAAATAAAATCAGATAACTTCCTTAATATTCGGATGAATAGAATATGCACTTATCCCAAAATGAGTTGGTCTGTGGGATTTGTTGTCTTTAAACTGCAAAACACGCAGGTTGTTTGGTTTGGTTTTTTGCAAATGTTTTGGCTGCGTAAAACCCTGCCAGTCCTCTACACACTGACCCCTGGCGGCGAGGAGGACACACAGCAGGAGGGCGGGTACACACAGCAGGCGCGACTGAATACGGGTTCATGATTGGTTTGTTTTGCAGGACCAATAACTTCTGACATATCGGAGCAAAACAGAATACTTTTTGACAACACAACCACTGTCATGATCATATGATTCTGATACAACCCGCAACAGCCATTGCACAGGTGGCTGATATTTGGAAAGATTGATAAAAGACGGCCGGCGTCTCTCCGGCACTTTTCAGCCAGGCAACATGGCGAGTAACCTCGTCTGGAAGTTATGTCGTCCCCCTGTGTTTAGACAGCTGGTAAGTTGTCGAATAACCCTTTACTCTGCATTTATGTTTATTTTGTGTATGACTAATGTAACTCCCGCCCTACGTCCAGGCCTCTCTTCGGTCTGGAGCTGAAATCCGACATTTCTCCAGCAGCGATCCGCCACCGGAGAATATCAGCCGGTATCCAGTTCCTTACAGGAAAGACCTTCCTCATGATATAGTGGATCTTATGGAAGAAGTTGAGTCAAAGGTAGAAAAAACAACATTTAAAAAGATATAATACTGCACATGAACATGGTCCTATTCTGCTAAACCTCACGTTTCCTTCTCTGCAGGGAGGCTTTTTGCCCAATGTCTTTAAAGTCCTCTCTCATAGACCAGCAGAGTTCAGAGCCTTCTTCAGTTACTACAATGAACTAATGAACAAAGAGACAGGTTTGTTTGTGTGTCTGATCCCCAACAATCATAACAACTTATAAACATACAGTGGATGTCAACCCAGACAGCCACTGCCCATAACAATCAGGGAAGACTGTAGAGGGGAAGTATAGATCCACTCCTTTTTAAAACAGAAAAGGAGGATGTTGCTAAAGTCTTGCCCCTGATTTGGTCTTGGTGATATTTTCATTTACTGAAAGAAATAATCAAGTATGAACTTTGAATTGGTGACTAAGGAATCATGTGGATCCTGAGGGTAGACCAATTCAGTGGCCTGGATAATTACAGAGCACGCCATTTTCATGTTGGCCGACTCCACTATAGCTATTTTACTTAAACAAACCAAACTCTATTAACTCTGCACTCTGTTTGTGGTTATTTAATAAACCCTATCTGGTTTTGTTATCAAATGTGTTTAGACATATTTGCCTTTGAGCATTTATGCTTCACTTTACAATATAAATCTATCCTCAACCAGTACAACCCCAGGTGTGGTTCAATCTTTTCCCACCACCACCAACTCTACTAAACGGAACAATATAACATTATTTTGCATGTCTGTGCAGGTGTTTTTGGCATTGTGGCCACTTCCTAAATATCTTAGACCGGTTTCAAGAGGAAGCTTGCTCATACAGTATATCTAAATAAGTTGTTGACTAAAACGAGCTCTGATGCTAAGCACTGTATGTTGTTGTTGTGTGAATGTGTTATTGATTTTACATTAAAGTTTTACCAATTGTCTTCCAGGCGGATTGACCAAGGCAGACCGTGAGCTGATTGTTGTCGCTACCAGTGTCCACAACAAGTGTCTTTACTGTGTGGTATCCCACAGTGCATTGCATCGCATTTACTCTAAGAAGCCCACTCTTTCCGATCAGGTACAAATGTATTTTTACTATTTGCCTCTGCTTTGCGTGTTATAATACACAATTACTACAAACATGCATAAGGGTCGGCATTTGAATTATTCAGAGCCAAGCAATGTTTTAATGGTTAAAAAAGTTATAACATCACATGCTATTTTGAAGAAGTCTCTCCTTCCTGGTACAGGTGATTGTTAACTATGAGAATGCAGAGCTGTCTGCTCGGGAGCGGGCCATGCTAGACTTTGCGATGGCTGTGTGTCGCTGTGACACCATTACAGAGCAGCATTTCCAGTCTTTGGAGGACGTGGGCTTTGACCGTGAGGATGCGTGGGACATTTCTGCCATCACTGCTTTCTTTGCCATGTCCAACCGTCTCGCCCACCTCACCGACATGAGGCCTAACTTAGAGTTTTATAACATGGGACGTATGCCAAGGGACAAGAACAAGGACAAAGGGAATGTAAAAGGAGAGTAGTGATACAGAAAAGATACCAGATGTCAATGTATTATTTTATTTTGTTATTCTGTTTTTATGTAGATGACAAAAGAAGCATGAGAGACATAATCTGAGTTTGTTGTGAACCTCCTCGTGTGTAGATGTAGATAGGGGAGACATGGTTTTAATCAAATGATTACTGACCCTGACTTTTTGAATGTTTTGTGGCTCTGGCTGTTTCCTGATCACTTGCCATATTGTAGGTAAAAGTTAATCTTTTGCAGCAAGTTGGTCATTACATTAATCGTTTTAACCAATTCCATAGTTGTCTTTCATTCAGTTTATGTCACAAAACCTAAAACAATCACATGTCAGAATCTCATGCCAGCTCTTAATTTCCTTGTTCACTTGGTAAAATAGCTCTGTGCTAGGATGTGTTGCACATTGCATTGTTACTGTCACTATCAATAGGAGTTTGAATACGTAGCATTGTTCAAATCAATGGAAGCTTGTGTTTTAAAGTATCTATAGGCCTTTCATATTCTAAATAAACTATTTTGATAATAATATGTAAGATTTGAAATTGAGTTTCTGACTTGGTCTCCTTCTTTTGGGATTTGTAATACATCAGGAAAGTCAGTGGTGGGACAGTAAAAATGCAGTTAACACATAATATTGGTGAAGTATGTTGTAACACCAGCAGATGGCGCCACATATTTGCCTTTATCAGAATGGCTTGAATTGACACTTTATATATTAATGTGATCTTTTAGTTCATACAAACTGCACATGTTTAACATTAGCCAACACCATCTCAAATGGAGAAAAACTATTTTTATTAGAGAACTGATTTGAATTAGGATAATCATGATGGGTGCAAATCTCGTCTCATCGGTGTATTTCTAGTTTATTTCACTATAAATGTCATGAATAATTTTCCCTGATCTAATTTCTGTTACACAACATTCTCTCCCAAAGTTTATTTTCGGGCAACCTACTTTAATGCTGTGTCCCCATGCTGTCTACATCTACACTGATACGAGTCAAACATGACTCCCGGCGGCACCAGAAGATTTACTTTGTTGTGCATATGTGAGTGAATTTAAAGTTACAAACTCGCAATAGGAGCAATAATTAAAGTATTTGAAAACGACATCCCTCTCTTTGATATTTAGGACAAACTCAAACACTGTGAACAAAGATGTGATGAATGACAGTTCATAAGTAGCATGAATGATATATCTGAATAAACTTGTTTAGTCACAACATGAAAGTCAGCCTAGCTTAAAATTGCAAGGGGCTTTTCACTATTTTTAGATTCCTGTGAACGAGCAAGAGACACATTGTTAAATCATCTGAAAGCTAATCTATTGATGTTTGTTTAAATCATTTCGCTGATAGCTTCCTCCCTGTGCTTTTCATGACCTGTCGTTATAGCTTGGATTAAGTGTCATATGTCTCAGGAAGTGTTCATGCATTATTACACCCATGTCTCCCTTTAGTGTGGGTGGAACTTTCTGTAAAATAAAGAGCGGTAGCAACAGGTACTGTATATGACCCTTCACGGAGTTTGGTCCATGAATTAACAGCAATTTTCCTACAAATGTCCATATTTCAGAGCATCCCAATGCAGTAAAATGACCCAGAAATCTGGATCCATTATTAATATATATCCGATCCAAGATTCAAATCAAGTTATGTTTTGCTGATAAGCACTACAAGTGGACTCAATGCTTTGATACATGCATTTTTTGAATTGTGTATCTCTCATCTTTTTGTGTCTGTGCACAGACTCCAGACTTCCTGCAGTGAGAGTCAACCCACTTAGCTCGAGGGAAGGTGGGGGTGGGGGTCTTTGTATGCCTCTGCTGGGTGTTCAGAGCAGACTTCAGACTAAGAGTTGTTTGACAACTTTTCCATTCTAACACACTTGCAAAGGAGAGAAGTCTGAGTGGGCAGTCAAAGTGAAGAACATTATTTCATAAAAAATATTGAGGGATTCTCTGCCCCAATTCAAACTTTTCTCTTTTTTGGTAGTGGTCAAACTCTTCCTGTATCCTCAAATGTAAAGCCAACAAAAGACCCCCACCACGTCTTGAGCTGGATGTGAGGGCACAAGCTTGGAAACATGTGATGTGGTGTAAGCAGCAATTAAGTATTAAGAAGCTATCTGTGCAGGGGATATTTGAATAACAAGCATGGACATTAGTTCACATACATCTTTTACTATTTAAGAAAAAGCTGCTGCAATAAAATAAAAACAATAGTGACAATAATGAGCATCAGATATTAGGTTATTTTTTTCGTTTAACTGATATGCTCTTTTTAAACACAGGGGATGCACTCGCACTCTGTGACTCATTGAAGAGAATGCAGACGGGCTTGCGACTGAAATCTAACCAAGCGAGCACATATGGGACATTAGCAAATGGACAGACACAAGGATGAGGCCATTATCTTCTGTGTTAAGAATGAGTCAGTTTATGTTAGGAGTGTCAGAGCATGCATGTGTATACGTCTGTGAATGCACATTGTTGCGTTAATGTGTGTGTATCCATTTACGTACAGCAAAGTGTGTGCCTGTGTGTGTGTGTGTGTGTGTGTGTGTGTGTGTGTGTGTGTGTGTGTGTGTGTGTGTGTGTGTGTGTGTGTGTGTGTGTGTGTGTGTGTGTGTGTGTGTGTGTGTGTGTGTGTGTGTGTGGAATATGTTCTGTGAGCATTTGAAGCTGGGGTCATTTGCATTAATTTAAAGTGAGCAGCTACTTTTCCCTTTGCTGTGATTCAAATCCCTATAGACTCTACATCAAGGACAGAACATGCAGTCAGAACACAGCTGTGACACGAGAGGACGGAGGCAACACATCTTTGAAAATAGGTTAAATAATAAATGTCAGATTTTTGAGTGAGGGCCTCGGTTTGGAGCTGCCATTTTGTGACTGATATCCTTAATACACCAGAGTGTAATGTGAAATACATTTCATAGGTTGCACTTTTCTTTGAAGAGTCCATCTCTGTGAGACTAAGGCACAGTGATTCTAACGTTACAATGTTAAGATGTTTACAATAAGTAGTGCTAAAATGCCCATGTTTAGTAAGTATTTGACCAAGTTCACCATTTTTTAGCCCGTTAGCATTCTTATATGAGCTAATTAGCACCGGGAAAAATAGCAACAAGTTATGGAAACTGCTGCAACCAATATTATCCAGCTGAGGCTGAAAAAAAGCAGTACTTAGACACTGCTTCTCCACATGACCAAAGCTCTCTCATGACCTCTCAATCAACCAGAGAAGTGTTTCAGATTACACTGTGCAGACTGATAATCCAAATGGACATTTGCTCAGATTACTTTATGCTTGCGGATTATTGGTCATGCATCATATTTGCTGCTGGAAGAGAGAGATTCATGCTTGTGATGTTTTTTGTTTGTTTGTGCATCCTAGCTTGCTTTCTATTGGGTATTTAGGGCACACACATTTGTATGCTTGTTTGGTTATTTGCATTTATGGCTGTCTGTACCCATACAGATGCTGTAGGTTTCTGTTCTATTTTTAGGAAAATGACATATTACGATGAAAGAGCTGTCAAGGCAGCCATCAAAAAGTGTGACCTAGAGACTGTCCTCTGCGCTCTGAAACTAATGGCTTCAATAAAAGATAAACTATTGTTGAATCACTATGATGTGTTTGGTTTTGTCATTGCCAGTTTACGTTTAAAAGGCTTTATCTGCTTTATTGTTTCTCTCTCTTCAGAACGTATTCAGATTGTGCTTGAATCTATGTGAATCTATACGATACGATACGATACGATATACTTTATTGTCCCCGTAAGGAAATTCGTTCTGGGCTCCGTCCAGCAGTTCTGCATACATGTACATAATATACAAACATAGTGGACATTTAAGAGACATACACATATCATCAATCATACACCGTTTGAACAAACACAATACACGCAGACGCACATACTGACAATGGCGACCTATTGCACAACCCTTATAGCCAACATTTTAAACTAACTATTTTACTAAGAATTGTAATATTCAGAAGTCTGCTTGCTCTGCGGTTGTCCTTGAAATTTGGCAATATCATGACTTGGCAGACTATATGATATGTTTTTGCCAATGCTGTACTAATTTGTTTGTGTGTGCCATGAATATTATTATCATTTGACTCATTTAATTAATGACACCTCTTCTTTTGTTTTACTTGTGAAATTACTTGTCTCACATACAAAATTAATGTTTTGGTTCCAGCCTGCAGACAGCGCCAAGTAAACACTTCCTCCGGCCCCTAGAGGTGTGTAAGGCTCCGCTCCGTAAGGACAAACATGAGAAAGTGAGAGGAGACTGATGGATGACAGGACTCCCTGCCCAGCCAACCCTGCTGCTCTCTCATTTGGTGATGCGTCACATTAGCATTCAGGCTGTCGCTTTCTCCAACCCAATGAAATAAATCACAGCTTATTACAGTAATGAAAGTGTCACGACAACATTGATTAAATGTTGCCTTAATGAATCAATGAAACAAAAAAGCACAACATGGACGCAGAAATACAGAAAATAATACATTTAAAAAAAGAGAGAAGAGCATGACGGGACAGTATCAGACCAATGACTTCACAACAAGTTGATACAAATGAAAACAACAAAGTACGTTGTTTGTAACGGAAAGGCCCTTTAGAAAGACAGGCATTTCCCGATCCAATGCCCCTGGTAGTAGTACTAGATCATTTGCCTGCCATTTCTATAACTGTTACAAATCACTTCTGTGAAAAAACTATGGTTAAGGCTGGATGAGGTTAATTAAGAAGAAGTGTTTATTACGGGTTTGGGAACGATAATAAAGTCTCCTGGGTAAAATTAAATGTTTTTTCACCTATCCATCCAACACCCTACGCTAACTCTGTTGTTCTATAATAACATTACCTCAATACCTCCTTTGCTGAGGCTGGATGATAATTACCTTGCTTTTTGGGGCAATCATTCATGGCAATCCTTCAGAAATATAAAATCAATTACAAATTCACACCGATCAACATCAGTCTAAACCAAAGAGGGGGATCAACAGTCCTAAAAAATGCAACGACTGACATTGTCAGCCATAGGTGACTAAAAGTAAAGCATACAAATTAACGGCAAGAAAGCAGAATTTAATTAGAGCAGAAACTGATCTTACTAATAAGCAAGGAACTGTTAGGAGTTTGGCAATGTGTGAACGTGAGTTGTTTCCCCAACTCTAACACCCTAGGGAATTGTGGGATTGATTGGGACTGGAAAAATGAAAGAGGCAGCAGGAGAGGAAGTAAAGTCTCCAGAGGGGGGAATCCAGTCGCTTCGCTCTCATGACTAATACTGCTGGTCCAGCAGTTCAGCGGGCAGAGGTCATTGCCATATCGGATGGTAATAAGGTTGAGCTTCAACCAATAACTTGTTCATGACTTTCATTACTTTCCTTCCCTTTTTTGACTTGTTCATGGTTTGTATTTCAATAAATGTCCTGCAACATATCCCCTACTATAGGGGCATTATTAACCATCACATATTAGATTTAAATCTGCATTCCTAGAAAAATACATTAAAAAGTCTCTCCATATTGGTTCATAACTTTTTGATTCCCCACTAAGTATACATCAGCTGCATGCTGAGCTCAGCAGTCTGACCGTTTGACACTCAGTGAACATGCAATCTGGTGTCGCTCAGGCCCCCGCCATGCACAGTGTGTGTCAACGTGTTTATGTTGATGGTGTAAATGCATATTTGTGTTTTTGTGTGTGTGCCACACAGTCTTGCACTTTGAAGCTTTTACACTTAGGCTCTGTATGATTGAGTTTACATCGCTGGCCTGACATGAAACATCAACAGCAAACTACAACAACACTTGCTGTCATCTCAGATGCAACAGTCAGGCAGCTGAGCAGTTCTTTCTCACAGGGGGGGTTTGCTATGTAAATCAGTAGTGTTGATGAGATTGGGGAACATACAGTACATCTGTTCTCAAGACTGTAATCTAAATTTCACAATATAAGAGATAATATAAGACATGTAAAACACAAATACCAACAGATACTTTGATTATTTGTCTACATTCACAGGTCTTGCAGGACCTCAACCTGGCTGAATGTGTGAATTGTGTTTTAGTTCTGTGTTTACTGTGTTGCTGTTGTGCTCTGATCCCTGATGTAATTATTATGAGTTACACAGGGAAAACAGGTTTCTAATTCAACTGAGTATAATGTGGTGAGTGACAGCTGTTATAAATTCCCCAAACTCTAGAGGAAAACAGATTTGGATCAGATATTTTGTGTGTGACAAACACTATTGTGCTCAGATTCGCTTGAGTCATCCAAATTCAATGTAGTTCATCTATCTTCATCCTTAACACAAAACACACATAAAAAAAAACATCAGAGAGAGGGATTCACTTTTAACACAGTACATAAGAGGCTTCCTCTTCCAGCCATAATGCCCTGAGAGACTTCTGACACCAGGTAAACACACACACACACACACACACACACACACACACACACACACACACACACACACACACACACACACACACACACACACACACACACTGCAGCTGCCCCCTGTCGTCTGGTAAGGGACAGGCAGGTTTCCAACCCGGGAGAATTTATGTTTCCAAATGATTAGAGCATATGAACATATGGACAAGGTCACTCTTAACGGCATTACAAAATCCCCCTTTTTTAATCATTAACCTATACTCTAGCCTTGGATTGTATGTATCCCAAGTTATGTAATATCCCTTATGTTTGGCCTACTGGTTGGTTGATATCCTAAGTCAAATCTGAATGCATATATCTGCCCATGAGCTGCTGTCTTAAAACTCCCCAGTCATGGACAGTTTCCCTCACTTTTATTTCCATGGCCCTTTTAATAAATGAATAGATTACTGACAGTGCAGGAAGCATAACTCTACTTATTACACACAAACACACTTAGATCAGACTGACTACTGTTATGGTATCTTTGAGTCTCATTTAATATTTTCCAAGATGAAGAAATTCCACAATTCAATCTTCATGACTTGCTCAGTGTAATTGTATCTCAGATATGTTTTTGCCTTTCCGGCACGCACACCCTTAGCAAGCAGGCACTTACGTTTTACTTTTTTTAATTAAAATGTAAGCTCAGCAGTCTGCTGTCTCAATACAAATAAAACTGGATATCTCTTAATTGAGTAAATGTACCAACAGTTCCACCTCAAATGTGGGTTCTGCGTCATGAATTGGAGTTCACTCAGAAAACATCAAACAAAGTCGAGAGGCAGCCTTTGTTGGCCACACAAATAAGAAATCAGAGCATACTTCCTAGAACACAGAAGGAGAACATGCCCTACATTCTCTGTCTTGCATGCTTTTTTGGTGTATTTCATTCTTAGATTCCCATTGATCTCCTTTCTAATCAATTTTAACCCCAGATGATAGACTTGCTTCTACTATTTAAGAAAACCAGAGATTAAGTTAATTAGAGGGAATTATCACATTATATTTGACTCAGAACTTTTAATGTTTTTGAACTCCTATCAAAATATGCACATCCCGTCTAATCGACAGCATGGTAAATTATCAGTTATGAAAGCTTGAGATTTAGTGCGGTCTGTGACAAAAACACCAGTGTCTCATTAGTCTTAATAATCAGTGATGACGCTGATGGTGACATTGTTTCTGAGGCTCTTTATATAAAGCATTCTTATGCCATTATGCAACTGTTTCACAACCAGTTAAATGGCTCATTCCCATTTTATTCTGCATTATCTTGATTCATTTTGCACTTCAGCCATCTGGCCAATCTGCTGTCTCACAATTTGGCAGCTTGCAGTAAAGCGGCATGCACTCCGATTGCACTTGAAACTTGTGGATGGAGTTTGGAGACTTGAAAGTATTAGCTGGTTTTCTGCTTCTAAAGCTAAGTAAATGTGGTTGATTTATTCAACCCAGCAGCTTTAGCAATCCAAGAGGAGGTTTCAGCTCCTATCGTGTTCGAGATAATGCTATGAATGCCACATCACAACATGCTGCAATACTCTCCTGAATATGTCCCCACAGAACTATCCAGAGCCTGATGTACAGAGAATAAATATACTTTTATTATTATAGAGAGCAAAGAAACTCACACTTGTAATGACAGTAAAAGAGATAAAGACACCAATGAATGTTCCTATAACAAAGAGGTGGTACCAAACACGTTAACAACTTTGTGTGAATTAGTCACTCGGCTCCCTCTACAAAACACGAACAAACACTATAGGGCCTTTTACAAATCTACAGTATATTCTCCAGTGATATGGTGGTGGATGTGGTTCTGAAGTTTTCTCCTCCTATAGAGCCATTGTCTCTGTTGTCAGTGGTTCGAAGGTCACATTGCTCTTTATCTTCATTGACACTTTGTACAGTGAAGTCCAACAACATACATGAATATGGGTATTTTTTCAGCAGTAATACTACTTTACTTGACCACTTTTATATTGTTAAATGATTGATGTCTGTGTAGTTAAAGACCATTTTGCTAAAAGATTTACTGTTGTCTTACTGGTCAACACCAGTACATACCAGTCCACACAGTGCTTTTTTTACACAATGTATTGAATATTGTATCATATCACTGTTCCAAACTGTTCTCATGTTACATATTATATTGCCTTAAATTAAACAGGCGAGACAAAGTTATCCTAAATATGCAGTTCTACTCTGATGTATAAAGAAAATGCCTTTACACTTGTGTAAAAGCAATAAGGTTGATTTCTGTTGTCAAAGTGAACGTAATAACAATTAAATTCACAGTGAAACATCTCGTTTTAATATCTAACCTAATATTATTACAGGGATGATACTTCATAAGAAAAAGTCTGATTCTCTTTTGAAGGTGAACAGTTGGTGTATGATCTTGTACATACAGGACAAAGATACAAATAAACAAGAGAAGAGGCAGTGAGGAGGACTGGGGTGCTGAATGAGTCACTGTACAGTCAATTAAGAAGTTGTTTAAAATAAGTGCAGATAAAATAATGGTATTAAGTGTTTTCAGGGTGCAACATTATTGCAACATTATCTTCCACTCATTGAAATATCAAAAACGAAAATCTATACAGTGTCCTCCCCTACCGCCCCGGTGATTGCCAACCTTTTAGCTCAAGTCACTCCAGGTTTGTTGTTGAGTCTGCATGCAACACCTATTTAATTCTATACATATGAACAACCTGTGTGGGACAATGCATTATGCTTCTCTTCTTCATTTAGAAGTGCGAGTAAAACATTATGATTACTCTCTGTGATTATTTATTGATCAATCATGACTATTTTGTTTCCTGATTTTGTCAATTTTACTTTCTTGAGCTTCTTCAGTAAAAATGTTATCATAAAACACTGCCTGGCCCCAGCTCCTTTCCAATGGGGTACCTTGACTGTAGGTATGGGACCACAAACTGCACCCTTCATTGTATCCTTCCCCTTTCTTTCTTAATATTTTCTTCAACCCTAATATTTGCTGCCTTCCCACTCTCCACTGCTGCTTCAACCTTCTATGTGAAGTCCTTGGAAACAGCCTCTATGAAATTGGGTGCTGCCATGAGGATGGTGAAGGTGCAAATGATGGAGAAGAGAGAAAAAGCCACCAGACACAGCCGGTCCACCACCGCCGCTGCAAACTTCCACTCGCCACAGATGACCTCGGCCTTGTCCTGTTCCCGAAAGCGCTGGGCTATGTACGACACCTCATCTAAGATGCGCTGGATCTCTGGAGGGGGGATGCTGACTCCCATCCCGGGTCCAACTCCCATCCCCAGGCCTCCAACACCACTGCCAACTCCTTCAGATGACTCGGCCTCATCACCAGGGGAGCCATGGGCACGGCCCCCTAGTGCTACCCCAGAGTCGCTGGAAGGTGGGCATTGTGGGCTCTCCATGGAGTGGTAATTGCCAAAGTAGAGGCTCATTGAACCGTTGGAGGTGCCGGTGGGACAAGGTGGGCAAGATGTCGTTGAGAGGGGCATATTTAGGTTTGGTAAAGTGCCCATCTCTATGGAGCTGGTGCTGGAGTGGTGCTGGGAGGTGGGACTGTGCTTGTAACCTGCCCGCTTACGCTCATCGCCGGGTTGTTTCATACGCAGAAACCAGGCACACCAGTTCAGCAGAACCACCCGAACCTGAAAGGAGGGAGGGAGCGTCAGTGGCGTAAAACCAAACGATAACACACTCATCTAAACATAAGCCTTTGTGCTGAATGTTTCAAACGGCTACTCACCCACTTGGGCATCTTGGCTCCTCGAGGATCATGATGGTGGAACTGGAGGACTATAACTGTCACCACCACAGACATCCCCACTATCATCATGGTGCTGGCAAAGTACTGGGCTGACAAGTGTACACAAAAAACGAAATACTTTACATTTTGCTCAGAGATACCAATAAGTCCATGCCCCACTACCATGGTCACATTTAATGAACATCTACTAACAGGTAAAACATTATCCTTTAATTATTTTCAAAAATAGGTGATTTCACACTGCAACATCAAAGGAAAGCAAGTCTGATCAATTTGTGCAAGAAGTTATAGTGCCAAGGGGAAAATATGCACACTTTGTCAAAAAGTTTGACAAAACAGAAAATAGGGTTGAACAAAAAAACAAAAAAAATATAATTAGAGAAGGGAGAGAGAGAGAGCTTAATGTTGGTTCGGGAGGGATGTTTTTCACCAGTTGAAGAGGACACATGCACGCACGCACGCACATAGACGCTGGTGAATGTGAATTAAAAAGAGCTAACGGCTAAACAGGACTACAGCTACTGCAAAGCCTGCAAACTAAGGATCATAAAGGTTCAAATGAAGAAGAAGATGATAAAATAATGGGGAAAGAGAAGAAACACTGAAGAAGACACAGCATTATAGAACATAGTATTAAAGGTCCCATGTCATGCTTTTCTGGTTATTACCCGTCCCCTAGTGTGTTACTTATGTAGCTTTTTCTGCATGTAAGCGGTGGGCAGAGTCACAAACCCTAAAAGTACACCCTGTAGCGAGTAAAACTCTAACTCCAATCCGTGGAGCTCCACACACACACACACACACACACACACACACACACACACACACACACACACACACACACACACACACACACACACACACACACACACACACACACACACACACACACACACACACACACACACACACACACACACACACACACACACACACACACACACACACACACACACACACACACACACACACACACACACACACACACACACACACACACACTGAGTTCAGGCTGAGTTTCGCGGTGTCTCGCTGTCTCGCAGACCCCACGCAGCAACCAGGTAACGACACCAGTAATCCAGCTCACACTGTCCGCTCCTCACAGCAGCAAGCCCCGCAACGTCCCGCCAACAAGGCACCCAGACCCCACGCAGCATTCTCAGCATTCTCACCTGTTTGTCATTACTGGTGTCATTTTCTGGTTGCTAACGCCGTTGTAACACATAATCACTGATGTTCCGATGTAACGGTGGTGGACTCATCAGAACAGAGTGGGCGAGCTGACCAATCAGAGCACAGTGGGCTCACAGGGGGGGGGGGGGGGGGGCAGGAGCCCCAACAAGGCGTGTAGGACAGAGAGAATACACATACTATACAGAGATGCTGTATGAGAAACCAATGTGAGTTTGGAACATTGAACAATGTAAATCTATTCTAGTAGACCTCAACAATGGAACTATGATCAGTAGAAATGGCCATGTCATGGGAGCTTTAAAGGACGTGTTCATGAGAAGCGGAAGGACATTTGCTGCGACTAAATGGCTTTGTTTTATGGAATAAGAGCCAGAAAAAGACTGCCTATATATATATGATTTACAATAATTCAACAAATAACCTTTAGTTACAAATGGCATTGGTGATTGTGGCTGAACTAAACAAGTCAAAAATGAATAAAAACTGAACAGAATTAAAAAAGAACTGAGCCAAACAGTCTTAAAACAGATAAAACATGTCTGACTAAATTAACTAAAATGAAATGAACTCATATCCTTATCTTGTGATTAAAGACTGATGATAAAAGACATATGGCCTGATATAAGCAGCAGTGTTGAACACTTGCTTTATATATTCACGGTCAAGCTCAAGCAGCTACAATAACTCAAATCCGGATTCAGCCACTGTGTTGTAAAGGGGTATGAGTAATTCCAACATGTCTGCTTAAAGTGTCCCAGTTGGCCTTGTGTTGAGGTCGAGGGAAATAAGGAGCACAGACTATTCAATCGATGAAGCATTTATCAAGCCTTTTCTGAGCCAGGGCACTTATCAGCGCATTGATGTAGTGGTGACCCTGTCCAGTATGGACAAACATTAATCTCATCAATACACTCACATCATGTACAGTTGATATGTACAATATATTTTAAATTGACCGGGTGAAACTGATATGACACGTACATACAGCACTGCAGTTATAAATCAAAGCATGTTAACACACATTCTCTCATACACACACGACAAAAAATATAGATGTCTGCCTCATCTCCCTCTAGAGTCTAGACGGTCCATATGTCTTCCTCTATCCAGCTATCCCCTAGTATATTAGTGACAGCTTTAGTTCTTACTCCACACCCCCCCCAAGGGCTCTGTGAACCATGTATACAGGTAAACAAACACCAGGGATATCTTTGGTGAGGTATAATGCATCTGTTAGAAAAAATGTAAGGAATGGAAATTATTACTTCCTTCTGAAGTTTGTCACTTATTCTGGGTGATAATGCATTCATGCACGCTTAAGTATATTACATGTAGACCATGATGTAGACACGTAAATATACACATAAATATAACCCACCGATGAGAGGAACAGAGTCGGACGTTGCAGGCATGATCTCTGCTACCAGAAGCATGAAGACAGTTAGCGAAAGGAGCACAGTGATGCCTTAAGACGGAGAGAAAAAGAGAACATGAGCATAATGATGTGATCAGGATCACTGGTGTATGAAATTGTGTATAACGTATACATGTAATCAATTATGGTCTCATGACTACAACCATTTATCAACTGCCGACTGCTCTGACGTGTCCAAGGTGAGTTACAGCTCCAGAAATCCCTCAAACTTTGTAACAGGCTGTTGCTCCTTTCGATGGGGTATTCATCAAAATGGATTTAAGGCTTATTTTAAAGTTATTCCATGGTTGTTTGACATGTATGTATTCATGTTTCGCTATGTGATTCATGAAGATGCAAGCACACATATGCTGATGTGCCTTAATAGATGTATGTATTGGTGTACAGCTGTGACTGCATTTGTATATGCTTGAACACTTTCAAACACACTTGGGGATTGAAAACTATATTGCTTTACTATTATTTAAATAAGAAATGCAGAGTACTAAAATACTGAACACACATCTTTCTATCTTGCTCACATAGATCAATGACACATTGTTTAACTGTTTTGCAAAGCAAGGTATTTTCATGTAAACAACAAGTGTGCTTAAGCCCCTCTCACCCAGAGAAATCTTTTCTCCAGAGTCTGCAGGTAGCAGGAAGACCAGCATGGCCAAGCCAGAGAGCAGCACACATGGGATGAGCAAGTTAAGTCCATAATACAACGTCCTGCGGCGCATAGTGACTGTGAATGTCACATCAGGGTAGGGCTCCTTACAGCATTCATAGTACAGCTCATTGCGCTTGGCTGGAACACCTAAGGGAGGAGTAAACGCATATAAGCAAGTTATTTGTGAACTAATAAAGTGATTGAATATGTAAATAGCCTATATCATTCATGTAAACAACATAGAAGGAAATACAACGAATGACGAGTGGCAATGATGAGCAACTAAGTGACAGGCTTGGAACTTTGCTCTGCATTTATCCTATGTTTGTATTTGAATTCAAATGTTTAGCAAGCCACCAAATGGTTTAACTATCTCACCTTGAACTTTAACTGTGTTGCTCTCACATATGGAACGGCTACACACCTGCCAACATGTCAAACATTCCTATTGCATGCCACCTGGTGCTGTCTGACACCAATTTTCAGCTAACCCTCACCCCGGGGGCACAGGCACTGGGATCTGCTGCTGCTCGGTCCCAGCTGGAAACGTCCTGCTCGGTAGGTCTTCCAAAAACTCGACCCTTTCCAGTTCATTAAGCTACAACTCATCCAATTGATGTCTCTCCAGAATTCTTTTTAAATAACAGACCTCGGACAGAGGAAGTCAGCAAGCCGTGACCCCGGTGAATAAGGGGGAGCACATAACAATTTCCTCAATAGCGTTTACAGCATTGTCTTAGTCATTTCGGTTAGAATATTTCAACTTTGTTAAAGAGACATATTATGCTAATGTTCAGGTTAATATTTTCTAGTTTGTGTCTCTACTGTAACATTAATGTTTGAAAAAGGTCTTTAGTTTTCTCATACTCACCCTCTGTCTGAAATGATAGCCAAGTCTGATGTGATTGGTTAGCTGGTGGGCTCTGTTGTGATTGATCAACCAATAGAGATGTAAGAGGAAATGTCTCGCCTTAGCATATAACCCTTAGCATAGCCAATAGAAGAGCGAGTGTTACAGTTATGTCACTTTAACTGGCCTTCTAGTTTGAGTGGGGTCACGACTCCTGACTGTTCCATGTATTGTTTTTTAACTGTTGTGATTTATTGTCTTTTATTGTGATGTAATGTGTTTTTATGTGTTTAAATGACATGTACAGCACTTTGGCTCGACCAAAATCGTTTTTAAATGTGCTCTACAAATACAATTTGATTTGATTTGATTTGACTATGTTAAAGAAATAAACAATAATTCTAATTGAGGCATTTCAGGCAGGGGGGACTGGATTCAAGTACAGTTACCAGGATCCATGGTACAGTCATCTATCCTGATGGCAACCAAAACAGTGCATCTCTCTTACCCACAAGGTCCCACTCCCCGTTGGGTATGTATGTGGATGTGTCCACATCCAGCATCTGGAGGTCCAGCAGCCAGCCATTGTGTGTCCAGGAGCCAAACTTGAGGTCACACTTTTGGACGTCGAAGGGGAACCAACGCACATCGATGTAGCAGGTGCTCTTAAGGATGCCAGGGGGGATGTACTGGCAGTAGCCTGACGCATTCACCAGTACGTTGGTATGGAAGGTGGCATCAAATCGCTCATCGGCACTAGGGAGAGAATAGATAAGAGTAATGTGTGTGTGCACCTTGAACATTTTTCATCATCTTGCTGTTAGCTAAAACTCCATCTAACTGAAATCTCTTTATCGCCTTTTTAATTGTTTTCGACATAATGCTCTCAGGTACTACACGCAGGCCAAAAGCTTCTAAATTGGTTTGTTAATTTGTACTATTTTAGAGAGGCAAGGAATTGTTATTAAAAAAAGAGTCTGCACATATTGAAAAGACAGATTAAGGAATATGAAAAGTATTAGTTGGTGGGATATAACATTTATCAGAAGAACAGCAACAGCTCGGTATATTTGTAGGCAAACAGTTGCCTATTCCAGTAATTACAGACAACATTATCATTCATTTGGAGGTGACTTTCTGGGTACCTGATGAATGCAAGTCCTACACTGCTCTCATTTAGCTCTCTTTCTTCTCTAGCAAGTCCCGAGGTAAATATCTCGCTCTTTAGGCACCTAATGTCATTTGTTTTTGTGGTTGTATACCGGTTAAAGTGTGCCAATCTTTACAATGTTCAGCCTAACCTGCCACAGGGGCGTGCAGGGAAGTGATTTGTACCGGCCATCTGTGGAGCGACCAGCGTGCTGCAACAGTCTGTCACCCCTTATATGCACACAGTTAAAACCCAGGTTAAATCCAGGGTGCAGTGAAATCAGATAATCACCTCCACTACTATGCAAAATATGGAGTTACAGGAACCAAATCAGTGACATGAGAAAACATCACAGATGCATCCTCTGCCACTCGCAACCTGTTTGAAAGATATATTGTTTGAAAGATATACCTGTTTGAGATACACCTGATATATATATATATATATATATATATATAAGCTATACCTGCAACCTGTTTGAAAGATATATTAACAGGCATGTACACGTTTTGTGTAAGTGTGTTTTCAATATTTAAAGTTTGACAACAGAACTTAAAGTCAAATAAACCATTGAACAAAGAATATGTTATTAGCACTGGCACTCCAGTTGAACCCTAATTAAGTATGAAAGAGTAGCTCTTCTGATGTCACGGAAAATGTGAACTGTTAAAAAAAAGTGCCAGAGGCAGGGTCTGAACTTAGCCAGTCGCTAAGTCTAGCAACTCGCTGGAAGGAAGCTTCTCTTCTCTCCCCTCCTCCTCATTGCTACTTTTTTTTTTAAAGATGCAGGCAGCTAAACAGAACATTTGTATAAAGCTTGAAAAAAATCTATAAAAGTAACATTTAAGAAATATGATTTGTCATAGTTTTTGATTATCCTTTTAACTCTTACAGGAAATCAAACATTTAGTTCAATATTTTAGACATTTGTATTTACATGACATGCCTATTTACAGTTGCATAACATACACAATCATGCAACATTTAGGAAACATGTTGAGTGTCTTAGTGTGTTTACATTGAAACCAACAGCTTTAAGCACTTACGAATGTCGATAAAATGCATTCATAGCAGAAGAGTAAGTGGCCGACCCACACTAACAGTGCATAATGGGAAAAAGGTAACAACTAATACTGTAGCAACACAAATCCCACAATCTCCTTCTGTCATGCCTAAAGTCCGTTTTCAGCATTAAAACAAATATATATTATTGTAAAGTAGTACACACACACACACACACACACACACACACACACACACACACACACACACACACACACACACACACACACACACACACACACACACACACACACACACACACACACACACACACACACACACACACACACACACACACACACACACACACACACACACACACACACACACACACACACACACACACACCACTCCAGGGGACATTACATTGACTTACATGCATTTCCTGGAGACTTATCCCAACCTTAACCATAACCAACATATGCCTAACCCTAACCCTAATCCTAACCAAGTCTTCACCCTAAAATGAATGATTCCCCTCATGGGGACCTCCAATTTGTCCCCATAAGGGAAGTGAGTCCCCACACGTGACTGTGTAAACAGATTTAGGTCCCCACAAGTATAGTAATGCTAGGACACACACACACACACACACACACACACACACACACACACACACACACACACACACACACACACACACACACACACACACACACACACACACACACACACACACACACACACACACACACACACACACACACACACACACACACACACACAAGTAAAGTCCTGTGTTTGTCATCTTAGGTCACACAAAATATAAAAGCCTATTGTACATTACAATTCACACCAATCTATAACTCAGACTCGCACTGAACTCTCTACATACATATACAGCATAAAAGGCACACACAATACAGCTATACATGCACACACAAATCAACACACACAATGCAATCCCCAGCGAGAGAGATAACGCCAGTGTGTCTGAAGCATCCTGGAGCCTCATTCAGCCCTGACAAAAGAGCGCTGCATGCACCTTAACAGAATTTGTCGAAGGACCCGTTTTAGTTGTCATTGCCTTTTGCTGAAGATTGAGTAGTCTACCTTTTACGGGGGGTTAAGTGTGGTGATTTATTTATTTTCTCTGTGTGTTTTGCAATCAGCTGTGGCTCTGAGTGCTGGGCAAGGCAAAGGCGGAGCTGAGTGATGAATTATTCAAGCTTTGGGCTTACTTTATCTAAAGGTGTGCATACATCACAGCACAGCACACCACATCTTGTTCTGTGTGTGTGTGTGTGTGTGTGTGTGTGTGTGTGTGTGTGTGTGCACCAGAAAGTACATATTGTACAAGTTATGTATGTGAGGAAAAGGAGAGATTTACAGACTGATATCTTAAAGTTATCTTAAAAGGACCAATTAGATCAAGCAAACAAAAACACATTATTGAAAAAGCAATGTTTGCATGATTGATTGATTGATTGAAAAGTTTATTAACAGCTTGTATATTGGGTACAGTACAGTACAGCTCAAAACATACAATTGTTAAGGGGATGCAGACCAGAGAAAGACTTTCGTCTTGCATCTACTTAGAAACAAAAAAATGTTGTTTCTGTTGAGACAAAATATTTTAAGATATTAAAACAAAATACCTTCTGCGATGTAAACATTTTAACCATGACACTTTCATACAACCAGGCAAGTGATAGCCCTGAGAGAAAGGGACATGCTCCTGTTTGTACAGGCTATACACACAGACATACACACACCAGAGAAAGTACGGTGGACATGTGAGAGTGGGGGAAGGTGGAAACAGAGACTGACCGACAATAACAATGGTGACAGGTACTGCACCATGGGACATGAGTCACCAAAGCTTTCTTCCCACTTACTCATCACCTGCTGCTGTCCTCAGACAGGAAGCCCCAAAGACAAAAATGTTGCCCTGATCCAAATTCATGATTTGACTTTTTGTTGACAGTTGCTTTGTCCTTTACTTAATTAGTTTGCAAATTTGTATTTGTAACTGTTTCAAATCAGAAAAGTATGAATAAAAGGGGGCTAAAGAATGTGTATTGCTTCATATGTTAACACATTCTGTAAAGATTTTATCCATGCACAGTTGAAAGCTACACACAGTCAGCACTACTCAGGCTGCATTAAAGTGGACCTATCATGCTATATTTGAATAATATATTGTAGGGCCATACCTATAAAACATGTCTGCAACATTTTTTCAAAATACCAAACAGATCATGCATTTTAGCCATGCCTCATTTCGCTCTATTCCAGCCTTGTTTTGCAAGGGCTGAATCTGTAAGAAGTCTTCTTCGCTGCTTTTGTGGTAGACTACAGCGCCACCTACATGCCTGGCATATGTACTACAGCGTCTCCAGCGCTTTCGAACGGCAATGGCCGTGGCTGTCTCCTCCTGATAGGTGGAGAGTTGCCCATATAGGCGGAGCTCCTCGTTTCTGACGTCAGAGATATTTCAAATCTGGATCAGTCTGTAGCCCGGTTCTGTAGCCCCGTTCTGTAGATCCGTTGCAGCCCCGTTTTTAGAGATTTGGGTATGGTGGAAAAGAGAGAGGGTTGTGTTGTGACACTTGATGAGTTCCCTGACACACCGGGGACACATATTCATGTATAAAAGACGTACAAAAGTGCATTTTGCATGATAGGTCCTCTTTAAGTAAAGACCTCACCATCCATGTGCCTTATGTCATATCTCAACTAAACAGCCTCAGGGGAAAGGCTTTCTGTTTGACAGCCACGAGGCTCTGTGGTTAACTAGATGGTCAAGGAAGCTGCAGAGAGGAGTACAGTATATTCCAATTTACAGTAAGATGTATATTCCTATAGAGGCAGAGCACATATTTACCCATGATGAATGGACTACTTATAAACATCTACATTTTCATCTTTAAGAAGTAACTTAAAGACTTTGGATCATTATCCACGGATAACGATATGTGATATTTTGGTTTTAATCGTACTTTTTTTGGGTGAAAACTCAAGCATTTAAGTTACTCTTATGTGATTAAAACAAACTGAGCATGGGCTTTATTGGTTAAACATGAACATTCCTGTTTATCATGAGATCTTCATTATTGATGAGCAGAATTTCAGTAATGCTTTTAGAAGGCATTATGTAATCCATTGTGTGTTTAGCTTCTGGATGTTCACCTCCTCAAGTAAGAATAATATCAATAGGACATTACTTACACCTCATGCGCTCAATCTGCACTTATACACTTTAAAGACATGCACCTTAACACAGTGCATATTGCGTTTCATTCCTTGAGGATTTATTAATTTAAGTGATTGCTAAAAAGGTAATCAAAACTGTCCATATGTCCATTGATTTAACCATCCACCCTTGTGAAGAAACAACAACTAAGAAATCCCTTTTCACGTGTATAGCCTGTCACAACGCTCTGTCTGTACCTCTACCGTCTCCGCTGGAAGAATTAGGATTCTGTCTGTGGTTTACCTGAGTTGGATGTCCTTCATGTGCCTCATCGATCCCCAGTCAACTGAGACCATTGACTTTTCCCTCCAATGAGAGAGGAGGTCACTGGCGTACAAAGCCGTTTAAGATCAGAATATTCTTTATACAAATACAATCACACACACGCTCTGCAATTTATGCTCGCCTGCCACACATAGCAGACGAGACGGAGTCAACATGAAATATACGGATGGTTCTCATCAGGAAAGTGGAAGAGCCTAATGTAAACATGAATCACTGTCTCAGTGGAGGACACATGCCTGTGTCCTGTTGTCATAAACTTCCTATTTATAATAAAATATTCCATCCCTCTATGCCAAATAAACCAATATCTTCAATTTCTAACCAGCAGGTTGAAAATAGGCTGAATAAAAAAAACCTCTATAGGTGTTAAAGGAATTCCTAATTATTCTGAGCCAATGGATTTAGGGTAATCTTAACTCTGTGATCTGAAATGAAAGACGTCAGCTGTCAATCCCATTACAAAACATTTCCAATTATGGGGATAAGAAAATATTTTCCTCCGGCAATATGCATGGATATGTTTGTGATTGTAAATCCATGACTCACAGTAAAGATTATCCATGCGTGAAACATCATTGTGAAGCAGTGTGAGCACAATGATCTACAAAGTGAAAAGCAATAAGAGAGAGATATAAAAGAGTTCACACTGGGATAATATGAGCTGAGTGACTCATATCCAGACAATTTCAGATTTTCTATTCCGAGATATTTTTATCTTTCTTGAATTCATATCATTTTGAGATGGCATCAGACCTCGGCACTATTAGACATCATTAACTTCATATTAAAACAATAACAATACATTAATGGATTCATGGAGGGCTCTCATCTGAGCAGGGGCTAATAAGCCTGAATGCATCTGCTATTCTAAACAGTAAGACTAGTGTTTTATTGGCTGCGCACTGATGGGCCACAGTGTAATGGTGTGTTTTGTGCCATTAATGACTGTAATTGTGTAACAGCATGTATGTGATTGTGTGTGATGGGCTGGTGAAGAGTGTGTGTTTGTTTGTGTGCATATGTATTAGTGGCTTGAGAGCTTAGAGATGTGCAGCATTGTATCGGTTTGTGTGTGTTTCTAGCAACAATCAATATTATTGCTGAACATTTTACATTTCTCCTCAGGGGGTAAACTGAGTCTTCAGCTTCACTCTAGTTTGCATCTTCTCAGAATTCAATGAGATAAGTCTTAAGCTGAAAACCAGCAACATCAGCACCAATCTGAGGCACACATGTATGAACAAGTTACGATAATAACATAAAAAAAATTACATACATACACAGCTATTTTGCAAAGCTAACAAAAAACTGTGAGTTGGTCCACCACTTTATTATATGGTAAAAATCAAAACACTGATCAATCTTTTTTTTAAAGATTGCCTTCAAATGTATTTAGATATTCATGTTCTTCCTCAGGATGATCTGTAATAACTTTGGTAATCTTCTAACTAGGCTAGTGCCATCATCAAACCGGAACTTTACTTTGTCCAACACCAGTAAAACTAATGATATTTTCATGAGCTCAACGTGTAATTGAGTGCTAAATAGCAAACATTAATATGCTTAAATGTAGGGCTACCCTCTTAAAGTTGAGGAGTCAAATCAGCCTTGGCTTACCCGTCATTCAATAGAAAACCCTGTGAACTACTCCTTATGACTTCTGTGCTGTATACATTTCCTGAATTAGACCAAAGATAACAAGTGAAAATAAAATAGGAAGAATGTATTTTTCCTCAGGTTCATGCTAGGCAAAGCAAACAAGTCAAAACTTCAGGAAGTTTCTCCAAAAACCAGGGAGGCATTTTTATACGTGAAGAGATTTCAGCGGGTAGCAAAGTCAAATTCAGCTCAAGAGAAGACAGGGGAGCATCTAGCAAGAAACAAAGGTTGCCTGTGAGTAGAGGGGGAGAGTAACATGCTGACACCTGGGCGGGCAGCGACAGGTTGGTGAAGGCTGTGGAACGATAACAAATATGGAGGGAAAAAGTTGATTGAATCGAGTGAATTATAGTGAGACAGTGAGTTATGAAAGAGAGACGGAGGGAGACAGAAATAGATGAGAAGATGGCTAGATGCTAGTTTGTAAGATGGCATGGATGGTGGATGTAGAAAGGGAGGAGAAGAGGCAGTGGAAGAACAAATCTGGGGGAGAAGGGAGATTAGAATGGGTAATCCTGGCAGGTCTGAAAGATGAGCTTTTAAAATGTAGGTTAATACCCCCAAACCTCTGTTTTGTCCTTGTATTCCCTGTAAAATGCCTGTGTGTGTGTGTGTGTGTGTGTGTGTGTGTGTGTGTGTGTGTGTGTGTGCGTGTGTTTTGGGGGGGAATGTGGACATTTTTGTCCATTGATCACCTCAGAAACATAATTGAATGTCAATGAGATAGCTGTCTGTCTCTCTTAACATCAGTCTTTGAAATGTTCTGTTTTACAAGCTGCGTCACACATTACAACCGTGTCTTTGTCTTCATTTTTGTGATTTATTCTTCTTGTTTCTCCCCCCCCAGTCTCAAACCAGATCATCCATCTCTCATTGAAGCACGCAAACGCAATGCAATTAGTTGTTTTGGATGAAAACAACTGGCCTACTTTTCTAATTGACTTGAGAATCATGCAGTGGATACAGCCTGACCTGAATCGAAATATGCAATGAGCTTGCTCAATCTCATTTAGTTCAATATTGACTTTGCCTTAAACCTATGACTCTTTTTTAAAAAACTTTTTCTTTTTTAAAGTGTGATATCACAAATGTTTTTATTTTGTCATGGTTATGGTTTCTTAAAAGACAGCCAGCACATTTCTATTGAATGTAGTGGAACTACGGTTTAGGTAAGTTTCAGAAACCGGCTCGAGATACACTTTTTGTTATATTCCATGGAATGCTCTTAACATCCCGATAGCAATGAATATGCTTTGACAAAAAATCCATTAAAAAATGTCCGTCCAATCCGTTTAGCCGGGCCGGCTAAACGGATTGGATTGCCGCCCTGTCTGTCAGCCTTCCATCTCGTGCACGCACAAATGTATCTTGTGCCCTCATTGGGCGTGCCGTCATTGGGCGTGCATTGTAGCAGTACTTCAATGACTCGCCAGCAACAGGCAGCCACTTTCACCAGTCTGCTGACGTCATGTGCGCGTTCATGTGTGTTGGAGGAGGTGCTCTGTAAGGAAGTCTGAAGGAAGGGGCGGATTATTTTCGGCTGTGTACTTTCAAATTTTAGTGCACTCGAGCCGGTTTCTGAAACTTACCTACCCCACCTTTAAGTAACCCTGACAGTGCTTTGGTTTGTGGAGAGATTAAAGACAGAATTTATGAAAGTAATAAGGATTAGACTGATATTTCAACTACTTCAATGCACTCAATCAAAAATAAAAATAGTAACAAAGGTGTTAATCTGCTGGACTCACAACGATGGGTCACAACACCAACATTTTCACATGAGACAAATGCTCCAGTAAACAAGTAGTGCGTAGTGTGTTTTAAAGCTTTTTCGCTTGACACAGCTGCCGGCTGCAGCTGAAAAGGCACTATGAGAGTGGATCCAAAATATTAATGTTGCTGCTAGAAAGCTAAACAAAGAGCAGAAACTCAGGATAAAGCCTTGTAAAGCCGAAGTGACCTGCAGATTAAAGTGATTAAAGTAAAAGTAAATCACTATGTCTGACCCCTTTAATAATACAACACTGATTTCACATCGTCATTTGATACACTACTAATATAAAAATGTCTGCTATAAGGAAGGTAGTGATAAGCAGGTGAAAAGCCCTGACCTGTTGTAAAGGAGGATGTCAGGGGTCCAGACCTGGTCTGAAGGGAAGCGCAGGTTCTGGACTCCGGGGTATTTTTCTGGATTCCAGCTCAGGTAGACGTCTGTCCAATACTGAGAGAGAGAGACAGGGAGAAACAGAGAGAGAGGAGACTGTTTCACAAAGTACTTTGTATGGATCTTAAAACATTGTTTAAAGGGATGCAACTCTCATTCTAAGGGCTATTTGAAATAATCCAACTGATCTTTCACAAGAAAGTCGCACATTCAGTATAAAAATTATCAAGTAATGAATAGAAAAGTATTTTCCTGTAAGCATGTTTATAAGCTAGGGTTTCAACTGCTTAAGGCAATTGGAATTTCATACGTTTCAAGACCGCTCTAAATTGAATTTAAAAGTAACTTTACAATTACCAAATTAAAAACACTTACAGTTAGCAACTGTTAAATATATATACTCATGCTGTTGCTAGCTCAAATATATATTTATATTATTGAATTCAATTGTTTTTAAGACTTGTTAAGGATACAGGCATAACTGACAGCTTAAAACTTAAAACTGCAACACAGACTAATTTTGCTGGAGGCTATGAAACTGAATTTGTTTGTTGGCATTAAGTCCATTAACTATCAAGTAGACTGCCAGTTAAATATTCTGCACTCTTTCTTCCTCCACCGCTCGTCTCACTTTCTGCTTAAAAATGTGCCTAAAGCGATGTCTTCTGGAGTATGCTGATGCCAGCATTGAACATGGCCACACAAAAGGGAGTGTCTCTTTCTGACATTCTGACACTCTGACACGACACACACACACACACACACACACACACACACACACACACACACACACACACACACACACACACACACACACACACACACACACACACACACACACACACACACACACACACACACACACACACACACACACACACACACACACACACACACACACACACACACGCACACACACACACACACACACGGCAACAACTGGTGGCTGAGTTCCAGTTTCACTAGACGCACATGGTGACAGTTCAATATATCAACAAGCAATTAATGTAGTGGGACTGGTCATTTGAGGAAACACAGTCACAGCGTATTGAGAAGAGAATTCTGTAATAAAATCAGCATTATAATTTAAAAACATTATAATGATGATAATGTGCCGTTCTAAAGCTACGACTTACCAGCTGCAGCCAGGCGTTGGTCACCAGCACTTGGTTCTTCTCGTCCTGAGGACAGAAACAAAAATACAGAAGAAGAGGAAAAAAGATATTAAGATGTATTTTGTACAAGTGAAGACAGGCCAGTCCATATATTTAACAGTGTAATAAATGGCCTGGTCATCAGCAAGTCAAAGTAATTGCTTAGCATATCCAAAGAAGAACAAACCTGGCTATGTCAAATTGTTAAAGATGGTTTTATGTAACCAAGTGTAGTTCTTATGAACAGTTTCACAGAGAAAGAAGTTACACTACTGTTTCTTAACTGTTTCTAAACTCAAAACCATAGATTACATTTGTACAAGTTAGTTTTGTAGCAGGTTCATTTGTGTAATTTGTGTTTATTTCCTCCCAACACTTTTACATGCATTTGATGTGTTAAATGTTATTATCTTAAAAGCACTAGTGCAAACACATTACTGTGTTGTCCACCAAGTGGGCAGCAGCAGAGAATCCTCAGAAATGTAAAAGCAACTATTTTAATCATACATTTCACATTTCTAAAATAAGGTTTTTGCTGCTAATGGTTGGACAGGATTTTTTTTAATGTCACTATCCTGATTAAACATATTATAACTTCAACGTTTTTATTAACAATACGTTACCAATCTTAATTTCTGCCTAAAAGTCATTCATCCACAATGAACATAAACAAAACCCCACGCCTCGTCACCATGGGTGCTCGGGCTTTTAGCTGCACTGCTCCCAGACTCTGGAACTCCCTCCCCCCGCACATCCGACAGTCAGACACAATCACCATATTCAAATCCCAATTAAAAACCCACCTGTTCAAATCTGCTTACTCACTGTAGTGCTCCCCATTATATGTTTCATTTGTGTCCACTTGACTGTGTCCGCCATGATTTACTCTTTGTGTTTTTATCATGTTCTGTTGCCTATTAGCGTTTTTTTTTTTAAATTAATTAATTAATTAATTATTTTAACAAATTGTACGGTGTCCTTGGGTGTCATGAAAGGCGCCTACAAATAAAATGTATTATATATATTATTATTATTAAAAGAATAAACATTGTAGATTGATTATCAAAAATAAACTTCAGGAGTGTTTTCAAAGTGTGCTTATAACCTTTTTAGAAAATATGTTGCTAATATTCTAGCTTCCAAGGAGAATTTTGCAAGCTTCAGAATTTCAGCTCAAAGTGCAAAGCTGAAAAGTAAAAACATTAATGTCTGCCCTGAAGAGAGGAAGGCTGCACAAAACCAAAGTCTCACTCTTTTGACACACAGTCAATCGCTCTCTCTTTTTAGTACTTGTTCTGCTAGTAAGGTAAAGGCATACATATAGGCACATATGGCAACTCGTCTATAATGTCTTTTCTGAAAGCAGATGACCCAGATGATTGAGCAAAAGTCACAGCTGAAAGTAATCATTGGAAATGTGTCCCTTCGGATATTTCAAATCCCCCCGTGGGGGGGAGCAGTGTGTGTATGTGTTCCAATGTAATCGTTCAAATGTTAATAATAAATCTGTGGGTCGTATATAAATGTATATCCTTAAATAATACCCTCACCCACCTATTCAAGGTCAGAGCTGAGAATGCTTGCAGCTTTATGTGGATGGTGAGCATACGTTCAATATGAACACTTTCATAGACTTCATACTCCTTAATCTACCTTGGCATAAAACAACTATGTTCAGTAATTCTCCTCTTAAAAGGTCTATTGTTGTATCTTAAAGGTCCCATGTCATGCTTTTCCGGTTATTACCCGTCCCCTTGTGTGTTATGAAGGTTTTTATGCATGTAAACGGTCTGCAGAGTCACAAACCCTCAAAGTACACCTTGTAGCGAGTAAAACTCTAACACAGAAAATACCTATATGGGTGCGTCTCACTTCGGTTATTTTTCATTTCCTCGCTCCTCAGGCTCGGTATCACCAGAAGTTGATTTGTCTGCGCCATCTTGAGTACCGTCCCAGTGGCCTTATTTTTGCCGGAGGATCGAGGAGCGATAATGGAGGAGCGATAATCGAGGAACTACCAAACCATCCTCCGGTTAAATCCTCAGACACTCGCCCCGCCCCATTACTGTGTATCGCTCACTGATTGGACGATGCAGCGCATGCACTGATCTGTTGATTCTTGACATGAGAGCAGTTTCCCAGCGGAGTGAAGAAAACACATGAAACTCACGGGACTCACTCCTCAGTTTATACCGTGTTTTGTTTCAATTCATGTTTCATTTAGTTACAAATATGTAATATATCTGAACAACAAAGTGGTCAAAAATAATTGTATTCATTTATTGGAAACATTTTCATGATCGCTTTTTTTGTTTTACATTTTCATTTATTGTCATTTCCATTCAGTCAGTCATTAAGTGCTATTAAAATGTTAATGTGCTACATATCCAAACAAACAAACAAAGTGTGCAATCCAATGAATGTTAATCTAACTGGGTTTTGATAGATAACATATCTCTTTTTCTTCTCTCAATTATTTTATTTATTTTGTGCACTCTAATCAATATTAATCAAACTATTGTTCGTTTATACATTTTAAGAATGGCGTTTATCTTTTTTGAGAAGGATTACTTATTTTTTATTTCATTTGTTTGTCATTACTGGTGTCATTTTCTGGTTGCTAACGCCATTGTAACACATAATCACTGATGTTCCGCTGTAACGGTGGGGATCTCATCAGAACAGAGTGGGCGAGCTGACCAATCAGAGCACAGTGGGCTCATAGGGAGGGGGGGGGCAGGAGCTCCAACAAGCCGTTTAGGACAGAGTGAATACACATACTATAGAGAGGCGAAGTCCCTCCCTTTCCGGTGGACCTCCATGGGACCTTATTTCGGAAAAATTATGTATTGAAGTCAATGGCGAGAGAAACGTTATCTTTCGATCCCGTTTGAATTGTGCAACGAATTACAAATATGATGTTTGTCAATTTAAAAGTTTTGCCGTAAAACTGTGAGGTAAGACTTTTTTTGTGTGAAACCGCTCAATGAACTACATCTCTGGTCTCGCACAACAACACACGTCACCAAGATGGCCGTCACTACTGTCTTGCCAAACAAGGGATTGACTACCCTCACTATAATGAAACACGTCCAGAAGAATGTCATGCAAAGCTGCCTGCCTGCCATCCTTCGATTCTCCCTGAACTGCCTGATCTTTTTAATGTTCAATGTTAACCATTTGTGCAGATAGCATGAAGTAATAGCAATAGCAGTAATCAGCATGCCTCCCTCAGGGCATCCGGGCTTAAAGGTGTATTATCATACCTGCCAACCCTACCGCTTTTGACATGTTTCTACCGCCTACCGATTTAGCTGGCTTTTCCTACCGAATTTCGTTCTTCCCAAATTATAAAAAATCAAAATGACACTCCATAGACACTGGACTCGACTTTTAGAGGAAATTGATTGCAGCGTGTTTGTGATCCCATCATACAAACAGTCCTCTGTGTTTCTGAAAGAGAAACAACGTGCAGAGGAAGGGCAGCGTTACCCCCGGGACTGCAGTCAAGCCAGCCTCCACTTCGGAAAACACAGTCAAGCCAGCCTGCCGCTGTCCCCCGGGACTGATAATAATCAGTCATCACTCCCAAATGAGTTTAGGGGAACAGAGACGAGATATTTGAGTCCTGCAGGGTTTCCCCGTTAATATCAGTGTCTCGAAAACACATGTTGGTGACTGAAAGACATCCAGTGTTCGGTCTTTTCCAGAAGCATCCTAGTGTCTCAACTGAAAGAGGACCACAAACACACACAAAATATAATACAATTTTGAGATTTTGGGATATGCATCTCCCATTCTTTCCCTTTTTCAACACCAAACATGTCGTTAATGTCTCTATTTAGTGAACTACAGCAATCTGAAAGCTTGTACATTATTTATATCACACTGCAAAAAAATGCAGGAAATGACTTTTTGAATGCAGTATTTTCTGATTTATGGCGCAACACAAAGATATATCTCTGTGAAAACCTTTGACCATTATGCCAACAACATGAAACAAGAATATGAACCTGGCTTTATCCAATGTTCACACAAGAGTTCTGGCTTTCCTACATCCTTACACATCCTTCATACACTGTCTCAACTGAAAGAGGACCAGAAGGCACACAAAATATAATAAAATGTGGAGACTTTGGGATATTTATCTCCCATTCTTTGACTTTTGGACATTTTACAGACCAAACATGTCGTTGATGTCACTGTTTAGCAAACTACCACTTTTTCTGAAAAATGCATAAAATGATGCAATATATGTTAAATACATGGTTTATACATTTAATTACTGGGGTTCCATTCCTTCTGATTACCTAGTTTGGGCGTGCACATTTGCCACGCGCAAACCTACCTCTTTTGGATTTGGAAAGGTTGGCATGTAATGATCACACCGGTGTGACAGTAGCCTACTCTTCAAAGGGTTCACGAAATATGACTACTACTCTACTGTTTAACACTTTGGTTAACTTAATGTTACTTCATGTTAAGTCTAATAAAAATGCTAACTAACGCTGTAATGCTAACTAACGTGCTAGCTACTAGCTAGGTAGCTAACTTGATCCAGCCACTCCTGATCCTTTCATCAGACGGGAAGCTAAAGAACGAGCAAGACCCATTAATGGTATGATTACAGCCTGGTACAAAGCACACAGGCATCTAGTAAAAGTTATCTTAGCTATCTCTTATATTTAGTGGAGGAAAACAATTATGACATCGCTTACTCTGGGATTTGTAGTCTTATATTTTAACAGTTTTACGACAAACTCTGACTTTTTTGACATGGAAATTATTTTTTAAGATTGACAAACATAATATGTGTAATTCATGGCACAATTCAAACGGGATCGAAAGATACGTTTTCTCTCCCCATTGACTTCAATACATAATTTTTCCGAAATAAGGTCCCATGGGGCGGAAGTAGAAGGGCGGGACTTCGCCTCTCTATACAGAGATGCTGTTTGAGAAACCAATGTGAGTTTGGAAAATTGCACAATATAAATCTATTCTAGTAGACCTCAACAATGGAATTATGATCAGTAGAAATGGCCATGACATGGGACCTTTAACGATTTGTCTTCGGCATAGTCCGTGTAACGAAGGTAACTTCGTGACTGACGGCTTTGGGGCCTTGTAATATTGCACATGTGGGTTTTGCACTTATATAACAACTTCCCTTTGCACAGTAATAATGTCACTCAGCACTTTAGTAGTTAACAGTTTGCACTTTATTAGCGTGATTTGCACAGTACAGTTTGGCATTGCATATTTGCAAATGTTTACATAATTTATACTATTTATTGATGTAGTATTTATTAAATGATTCAACCGTATTAATTGGAATGTCGTCTGGCAAGATGCTGGTCGGGTACTCGGCTCCACCTGAAGAGAGAGGAGTTAGCGAGAGCGCCGAAAGTGTTTATGCTTGTGTAAGAATGACAGTGGTTGAGATTAATCATTGTGTGCAATAATATGTTTGAGCGTGTATATATCATGACGACGTTAAAGTTGCATTATTGTATAAGTGAACACTATGTAAAGTTTACATCTATCACTTACCCATACTGTCTCTAGTGATGGCAGTTTGACACTGAAGCTTCGATACATGCTTCAAACCCTGGTTTTCCTATTCCATAGAAGCAGTGCTTCGAAGCTTGCTTCAAATCACGTGACATATGATGTCCGAAGCAGCAACTGCTTCATTTCCTGAATGAATCAACTCACTGGTTCGCCGTCCAATCAGGTGATTCAATGCACTGCCTCGTCTCGATTCTGACAGGTGACAGGTTGAAACAGTTTCGAATTTGAGCGCTCCAACACTTTATAACCGCTCTAAACAATGCGCAATGTGTGGGTTGTTGTTGGTATTGCATTTGTATTGGATCATTATAGAGCAAGCCAGGAAGAAAGTTAGGTCGTTCTGGCTCGGTAAACACTTCAAAATGTGGAGAAGTTGTGAAGAAAAAGACAATTATGAGTATTAAAAAAAAAGTTCAACAGTTTAAAGAATAGATAGCCCAGTGGATAGAGCCGGCGGCCCGAATGCGGCGACATCCTCCGCGTAACTGGTTCAAATCCTGGTATGGATGAACTTTTAATCATTGCCCGCTTTTCAACTTTAATACTATAACTGATAAAAGGCCCTCCCCGGCCAAAAAAATGCCTTCAGAAAAATCCAAAATGAAAAGAATAATGTACCTCAATAAAGATCGAACCAAGTGGCGAGATAGGCACAGGGGTTTCTGTCTTAGATGGGAGTGCATTTATATGTATTCTGGTCAGTTGTAAAGTTTGTTTTGGGGTTAACTTAGCAGATGGCTATGGACAACTAATGATGCTATGAACATAATATTGTGGATGTTCTTTATGGCAATTGTGATGATATGTGTATTTATCACCTGTGAATGGTTTCTCCCAATTACATCCTTGGAAGATCCTCTATAAATTCGCCAGTCTTCAGTCGGAGAGAGGGCAGTGAACACGTACAGAGAGTGGTGAACACGTACAGAGAGTGGTGAACACCTACATGCTGGCTGTCTGTTCTCTTGTGCTGTTTGATAAATAAAAGACACCATGGTTTGCAACTCTACCTCATCTCGTGGTTGATTCTTTCCCTGGAAATCCAGCCGCTAAAGGGTCGCTGTCTCACAGTCCGTCAACACTGTTTACTTTAAAGCTGATGAATAAATGAGTTGAACGTCGGTGTTCCCATGACAACTGAACATTAAGGTTATAGTGTACTAGCAGACCTCTGGGTCTCAAAACATCAGTTACCACTACATTATTGAAGCAATCCCACTGTTGCAAATTATTTTCAGGTAGATACAAATCTTTCTATTTTGTTGTTTAAAAATCACAACATCTTATCTCCGAGCAACAAGTTACCTAGTTATTAAATTGTCTGGGGGCTAGGGGAAAAATGTAGGTTTATTGTTGGATGTGGGTTGAAAGGTGTTATCTCTTTTTAACTCAAATTCAGTCACTCTGGCAAGGTTGCATGAGGTTTCTTGTTCTGTCCCAGTGTTCCCAATATAAGTATTTGCGTACTGTTGGTAAGCGCCCTCCTCAAAGTGTGAGTGACAATAATAACTGTAATTTCACCCCCTAACTTATTTTCCCAACCAGTCATGGGACATGCAGATAGCGTTTGCACCATCCTCCTCCTAAGTTATTAAATTATATTTTTCACTTGACATCTCGTCTCTGTTAAACATTCCTAAATTACCCCTCTGTGAAAATGAGGAGACCCCGTGGGAGAAAAACTCTCCCAATGATATTGTAGATCCATCTGTTCTGACAGCAAACATCTGGCTGGTATGATACTCAGAGACCATGCTAACACTTTCCCTAAAGTTACTTCACGGACGGGCAGATGTCAAAATGTACATGCAGCTAGTGAAGTGTCTTGCAGGTTTTTGATCCTCTCTGGTGGTTAATGAGTCCTACTGCTACGCTGAACCACATCTTTAAGGTTTGAAAATTCATCAAAGATTGTGGATCAGGAACGATTTCTGGGTCATGGGCTGCAGAGAGAAAGGAATAGTATATTGTGATAACTGGGAATGTGCCCAAACACAAAACTGTGTCAGTACAGTGGCCCCTAGTTTGACACCTCTTATTACAGTAAGCAAAGTTAATGCTTCTATCAGCAACTAATCTTAAAGAGCAAACATTTCAGACAGAAAACAGCACTGCAATAAAATAATGGTATGGACTGCGTTGAATTATGTCAGGGCACTGTTGAGACATCTAGGAACTGTTTTTCAGTAACATATTCCTGTGATTAAGGCTCATCGTATGGCAAAACAATACAACCTCACAATCAGGATTTTACAACTCTGGAAAGGTAATCACAGCAGCAAGCCTTTGAACACATAATAGATGAGGTAAACAGCACAAATATGTAATTCATGCTACAAAGTTATCTACCAGGATTGTTTGCTTGCAGGCATGTGATATACCACACCGTGCTTTTGCAGCCTAACTGGCAGCTGGCTCAAAAGTTGAGCCAAGTCAAAAATGTTGACCCTAGAAACCTGCCTTTATTCTGCTGGAGCATCATTTGGTGGTACTAATGCTGGATTGATGGGCGCTAGCGTTAGCGATGCGCCTTTTCATGAAGGGATACCAGTGGTCTGGATGCAACCTGACTACAATCTGCTTTGGAGGAGCAGCCAAAAAATCAGCTAGGCTCAGCCAACTTTAGAGGTTCAGGAGTGCATTACTTCGGCAAACATTTATCACTATTCTATAAACCTAATCTACCTTTGGATGTATCACTGTTCATTCATTCCTTAAGCTTCAAACACCTGTTTTTCTTACTTCTCTATTAGCACTTATACAACTCAATTAGTGATTCTTTTTTTTCAAGCATGTTATCTCCTTTTTAGTGGGGCTCTTTACTTGGCAGTTCTTCATCATGCATTATTATTTATAGACAGGAATATTATTTTACTAAGATTCCAATGTCGACAATGAGATGACTGAGCGGTTTTTAGGTATTTTTACAGTTTCTGATATGTAAAGACACTCTAAATACCTCCGATGTAAATAGGTCACCAGCGTAGTGGTACAATTTCACTTCAGCTTTCAATTAAGCAACAAACTGTATGCTCAACAAAACACAAACGTTGTATATTGTCACGTTTCCAACATTCTACACTACCGAAACTAAACACCCTGCCACTAACAAACACACATCACATATAGAAGAGAAGTAAAAGCTGTCTCCCTCACCACGTCTATGATCTGCAGCAGTGTGAGGCCCAGCTCCACCAGGATGGGGGCGGAGTCATTGACCACCGGTCTCTCCAGCCGGTTGTAGTTAGCCAGCAGCTCCTTGTACAGCTTCCTCTGGTGCACTCCCTGCAGGGATCCTAGCGGAAACAAAAGAGACAAGAGAAAAACATGATTTGTCTGATGGTTATTTTTGATTATAAGGCAGCATCTACACAAAAAGTTGTTAAACTAAGCACCAACATTTGCGAAGGTAAAGGTTGGCTGTTGAGCTGAACGTTTTAATAATACATTGTAAGTACACACATGTGCTTACAACACACACACACACACACACACACACACACACACACACACACACACACACACACACACACACACACACACACACACACACACACACACACACACACACACACACACACACACACACACACACACACACACACACACACACACACACACACACACACACACATTTCACACTGTCTATTTGTCCCAAAATAAACTGAGACACACAAACACCTACGCTCTTACACAAAAACAATCACACCACATTGTTAGGAGTCGCTGATCTTGCTAATCTGCATTTTGAAACCAAAAGAAGAGACTGCAAACTTCACTCTGCAAGTGAAATCTGTGTTTTGTCCTTATGTGACACAAATCTGTTTTAATGATCGGTGGCTGCAGTGCGAAAGCAAAGAGCATTTTAAATGTCCTGCTATGAGTGAGTGGATGTGTAATGACACCATACACATGGACGCCAATTTAGAAGAATTAGTTTTATTAATGGATTGGATTGATATTGGCCACAATGTCTAACATAACTGATCTTAGGATATGCAGTGTGAACATGTTATGGTTTATTATTTGTAACTATGCATAGCCTGCCTGTAGTCTAAAAACACAATTATTTAAGAAAACAGCTTTCTGTTGAGCTTAATGACAATGCATTTTGTTACAAGTTCCAGGGTTTTAAAATGTATAGGCCCACCAAGTAGGTTATTTCTAAAATGACAGATCTAAAATTATGAAAAACATACATTGGTGAGCATTATAATTAGAAAAGTGAGCACTCTAGTACATCTGTACAACAAACTCACATATTGTCAAAGACACTATTTATGCACACATACTGCAATACATACAAAAGGAATCAAGAGCAGGCATAAACTTAATGAACACAAAACAAACATTTCCTATAAACAAAGGCCTGTCATTGACATACAAAAACTCATCACTATCAGCATACACATTAGGATGAATACCTCATATACACATACAATGGGGAATGTGGATGCAGAGAGTATCAGATACGTAGGGTGGATGGGTAACAAAGACAGACTATTACAGAGAAGGAGGGGAGCGAGCGCTACAGCACTGCAAGACTGTGAAGAGGAGAGGAGTGTGCCTTCGGCCCGTAACGCTGTTGATTGGCCCATTAAGGCTGTAATGAGGAGAGTTATGGCATGAACAAGCCTGAGGTCAGAGACAGAGGAGTTACGAGAAGCTGATCTGCACAGCAGAATCCCTTTCGCTGCTCTATGGAGCCACACAGACTGATAAATACATCCGACCGCATCCTCTCTATTCAAGCAACTGTATCCATCTTCCTCTACCTCATGTGGAAGTTGGATTGACATGATATTGTTTTTCTGTCTCTTTGTATGTTCACATGTTGGTTTGGACACCCAAGCAGTTGCTCTAATGGCTCAGTGAATCAATACATGGCACGGCAAAGCAGTGGGAGTAAGTCCTACATGTGCAAGTCATGAGCAAGTCTCAAGTCTTGACCTACAAGTATCAATCAAGTCGCAAGTCCCAAGTCACTGTGGGGAGAGTCAAGCAAGTCAAGTCAAGTCATTGCTCAGGTCAAGCAAGTCAAGTCAAGTCATACGAAATTCTGATGAATAAGCCCAGTTTCCGCATTTCCACATCAGTTAAAAGACAGTGGTTATGAAAATGGATTCAACCCACACTATGATCTTCATTACATACACAGTTAATCATTTGAAATCTAATTTAGACCGATGACAATCACATTACATTAATATTAACCCCAGAACTGCAGACAATATAGCTAGGACTCAATCAAAAAGTCTGTTCAAAAAGGCAGAATTTCAGGTAAAAAAATCATATATGGCATTTGCCATTACATATTTAATTTAAATGTATGTTAACACTAGAACCGCCAACAGCGTCAGCACCTACATAGATATCATTTTCAAATCATTTAATTTGTTCCCCTTCATAATTTCCTTATAAACTAAGTAGGACGATTTAAAACTCACTTAATTTAGAAATTGCTTCAGTTTATCATCATAACAGATCAAAAAGTTCAGATTCATTTTACAATAAATCAAGGAATGATGCACTTCTACAAACAAAAACAACATAATTAAAACATTTAAAAAAAACTACTAAAAGTAGATGAACTACATTATTCAAAAGTTTACAGTAACTTCTGATAATAACACAGGGGAAATAAACGAGGCATCTCTTTTCCTCTCTCTCTCTCTCTCCCTCTCCTGACAGCCCGTCAGTATCAGGGTTAGTCCAAATGAATCCCTTGGCGGTTCTAGTGTTAATTTACCGTTTTGTCTTCTCTTTGCAATGCTTAATCGATTTGAAACCAAGTCTAACGTAGCTTAAACTTAACGTTAGCTTTCTAGCTAACACAACACATGCATGTAGCCTACCTTTCTCTGTGTTTTTTTTTGTAGTGACGAATGAAGTTGGATGTTGTGGTGGTCGTGTCACTGATCTTTATGCTGCAGACCCTGCATACCGCTGTTCTCTTCTTATTACCGTCATCGACAACATAATCATTGAATCCAAACTTCACTATTTTTGGAGTAAAGCTAGCCGCTGCCATGTTAACTGACACTCCTGCCTTCTAGTGGGTTGCCAGGTTTGCGCGCATGGCGCTATAATCACCCAATCACGTTTTTCGAAAAAACTAAACGTAATATCTCACTACTACGGAGCCCTGGAGTACGGAGCCCTGGAGGGTTCATAGAGAGAAAACTAAATAAAACGTGGCCACGTTTTACTTTCTCGTGCGCACGCTTTAGTAACTCGTGCGCACGAGTTACTAAAGCGTGCGCACGAGTTACTAAAGCGTGCGCACAAGTTAATAAAGTCTGGCCTCATTTTATTTAAATTGAGGGATTCCTGTCCGTGACTCACAGTATCTGCTGCCCACAGCTGTTTTATAGAAGGAAAACCTCCTTCACTTTATGAAATCTCAGCGGCAGCAGTGGCCTGTACTACGAAGCAGGATTGGCTATTTACACTATTCATTCATGAGTATGACGCTGCGCTGTCAGCACGCGTCTCCATGTTTGTGATTGGTCAAATGTTGCTAACCCCGTCCCTTTCACCTGAGCGCGCTCTCAGCCGGACAGAGAAACCCTGGTTGATTTACTGAGTTGATAACCAGCTTCGTAGGACCGCTTATCGACATCGCGTTTGTTAGGGTCAGTTAAGCCGGGTAAATCGAACATATTCAGGTCCAGGGTCTGTTGAACTGGCTTCGTCGTACAGGGCACTGGAGGCAGTAACGTGTAACTCAGCAGAATCTGAGAAGAGCAGCACCAGCTGCAAAGAGCTGTGCCTTTTACTGTTTACTTCACTGCGTTTCCCTTCATTAGAACCGCTGAATAGAGATCGAGGCTGCTACGTTTAACCACACACACCTATACACACATCGAACTACCAGAGTATTCCCCCTCGCTTTATGAAGGAGATGTCATGTCACCGGGGCGCATGATGTGTGTGTGTGTGTGTGTGTGTGTGTGTGTGTGTGTGTGTGTGTGTGTGTGTGTGTGTGTGTGTGTGTGTGTGTGTGTGTGTGTGTGTGTGTGCTCAGCTCCGCTCTGTGTGCGTGTTCGTACGGAGCCCTGGAGGGTTCATAGAGAGAAAAATAAATAAAACGTGGCCACGTTTTACTTTCTCGTGCGCACGCTTTAGTAACTCGTGCGCACGAGTTACTAAAGCGTGCGCACGAGTTACTAAAGCGTGCGCACTAGTTAATAAAGCGTGCGCACGAGTTACTAAAGCGTGCGCACGAGTTAATAAAGCATGGCCTCGTTTTGTGTGTGTGTGTGTGTGTGAGTGTGTGTGTGTGTGTGTATGGGGGGGGGGGGGCATTTGTTTATGATAGTATCGTTCGTTCCGGTGCACATCGAGATTAAGATTAAACACATTTCTTTCACTTGGGAATACACTTAACTATGGGGAACCAGATTTGTTTAAAGTACTGTTCGTGGTAATTTGAAAACAAATGCCGGTGGTGTCGGATACACACGAACACGCACACAGAGCGGAGCTGAGCACACACACACACATCATGCGCCCCGGTGACAGGACATCACACACACACACACACACACACACACACACACACACACACACACACACACACACACACACACACACACACACACACACACACACACACACACACACACACACACACACATCATGCGCCCCGGTGACATGACATCTCCTTCATAAAGCGAGGGGGAATACTCTGGTAGTTCGATGTGTGTATAGGTGTGTGTGGTTAAACGTAGCAGCCTCGATCTCTATTCAGCGGTTCTAATGAAGGGAAACGCAGTGAAGTAAACAGTAAAAGGCACAGCTCTTTGCAGCTGGTGCTGCTCTTCTCAGATTCTGCTGAGTTACACGTTACTGCCTCCAGTGCCCTGTACGACGAAGCCAGTTCAACAGACCCTGGACCTGAATATGTTCGATTTACCCGGCTTAACTGACCCTAACAAACGCGATGTCGATAAGCGGTCCTACGAAGCTGGTTATCAACTCAGTAAATCAACCAGGGTTTCTCTGTCCGGCTGAGAGCGCGCTCAGGTGAAAGGGACGGGGTTAGCAACATTTGACCAATCACAAACATGGAGACGCGTGCTGACAGCGCAGCGTCATACTCATGAATGAATAGTGTAAATAGCCAATCCTGCTTCGTAGTACAGGCCACTGCTGCCGCTGAGATTTCATAAAGTGAAGGAGGTTTTCCTTCTATAAAACAGCTGTGGGCAGCAGATACTGTGAGTCACGGACAGGAATCCCTCAATTTAAATAAAATGAGGCCAGACTTTATTAACTTGTGCGCACGCTTTAGTAACTCGTGCGCACGCTTTAGTAACTCGTGCGCACGAGTTACTAAAGCGTGCGCACGAGAAAGTAAAACGTGGCCACGTTTTATTTAGTTTTCTCTCTATGAACCCTCCAGGGCTCCGTACACTACAAAAACAAACGCAAATATTTAATTTTAAACAGTCAAGTCCTTTCAAGTCATCTATCTCAAGCTTAAGTCAAGTCTCAAGTCATGAATACCAAGTCAAAGTCAAGTCAAGTCTTTTATCAATGTTAGTCAAGCAAGTCTCAAGTCAAAAAATATGCGACTCGAGTCTGACTCGAGTCAAGTCATGTGACTCGAGTCCCCACCTCTGAGTATGAGTAATTCATATGTCCATCTAAGCACATTTGCATTATGCACATGCAGTCAAATGTAACTGCACCCTAATCTACAGCTGCTTTTCTACAAACCTTTTCCTGTGTTTCAACCATAGACTGGTTTCAACATGTATTTTACTGTGAATTTTAAACTGATGTCCAAACAAACACAACAAAACTAATGCATTCAGTGAAGAAAATGTAAAACTCAGTCTTTGAGGCCGCTTGTGCCATAAAACAGCTTTTGGAAAAATTAAATAATCACATTCAATATAAACCACTTCAGATTTAATTTGCCAACAAACGTGTGCAGCATACGCCAGGGATGAACGGATACTTCCATTAGATTGTTTTTTTTCTACCATCTCACTAATTAATCTGATATGAGAACCTGGAGAGAAGACATCATTTTCAAAACCCAGTGAGAGGCCTCATCAAACAAACTCCAGAGAGTTGGGGAAGGAGCTAAGAGAGCTGGGAGATTTGTCGTTTGTTCAGCATTTCTTGTTCATCTCCCTGTTCACCATTCTTGACCTTTTATTTAAAGAGTTAGATTGAAAACACCCTTCAAAAAGGTGTTCTGAAAGCAAGGTAATTGTCAAAAAAAAATTGTAAAGAGTTTTTTGTTAAATGTTATTTTTTTACAAATTAACCTTGAGGTTCAGATTAATTTTGAGCAAAAACATAACACTATGTCAACATTTCTTATTGAAGCTTTTTATTTAAATAAACATTGTTCGTGATGAAAAAATTGTAAGTGAGAACATGAATTACTTTCTAACCAATTAAGGCTGAACATGGGATGAAGAAAAATATATGTAACATTTAAAAAAAGAAAAATAGAAAAACGTTTTAATGAGGAATTTCAACTTTTAAACTGTCAGAAAGCATTAATAGGAGAAATCAATGGTCACAGAGGCATGCAAAGACAATCTAGGACCGGTCCTGGATTCTGAACTCTTCCCAAGTGACCAAAAAAAGGTGAATCTTTCCACTTTCTTTTATCATCTTCATTCAGAATTGTTCATCTCCTTTTTGCTCATAATAACTTTTCAAAAACAACCCCCAGAAACAGACCTTTTTTTGTAGTTTTACATGTTTTCAAGCCTGTATAAACAGATGTATGCATGTTAGCCTAAAATCAATGATCTAGCACATTGATGTTATCCCTAAGCTCCAGGATGTCTGCATATTGAATTATTTCTAGTTTAATAAGCAGAGGCAGATTGCTCCTAGGCACCGCAAGGACCCAGAGGGCATCTGCTTTTTATGTCAGCTCGGCAGAACCCCACAAATATTAATACATCTCTCACATTCATAACGCCTCCTTTGAGACCAAGCCAATTTTCTTTGTGAGCGTTTTTCCTCAACGACATTTATTAGAAGAATATTGGATGTTAGAGCTATCTCTAGTGAATCTTTTGAAAAGAGAATTGAAAGGAAATGAAAAATGTTTTTGTTCTGTATATCCTTATATGTTTTGATTTGTGTGCTGTAGGGATAAGACAATGAGTCTGAGAATGTGTCACCTTTCAATCAGTCTGAACCAGGAGAGGCTTCAGGCCCTAATGTTAAGTTTTAGAGCAATTCTAACGCTGAGGACAGAAATTATGTTTGGTGCTTCCTTTGAGAAGGAACACTTTAAGAATTGAATACCATCACAACAGGGGGATGGTCTTAAAACAAATGATATTGATGATAACGGCCACTACTGAGTCAGGATTGGACAGCTGCATACATGGAAGTAAAATAAGGAAAATCTTGCTTAGCATCAGCTAAAATTAAATATTTCCACATAGCAAGCTGGAAAGCAAAACTACATTTCAGATGGCAGCACATTCTTCCCATCCTCCTTCCTCACTTCCTCTAAAGCTTTACTCTAATCCCAATTCTTTACACCTTCTTTATTTCTCATGTAAAATCCTCTGCAATATCTGCAATATCCCACTCCTTTTCCACAGTTCCACTCTTCTCAATTCTGACTGCACCTCTCTCACTATTGTTAGGGAATAATTTGCCTAGGTATTCAACCTTTGACACAGTTCATAATTTTCTCCTCTCACTGTCTCCTTTCCCATGGCATAGTTCTACGGCCTTGGGTATTGCTGCTATCTCTCTTAAGGAGGGGCAGCTTGGGCGCATTGTTGTTGCCAGTCTATGACAGAGCACAAGCCGCCATGAGGTAATTGACTGTTCAGGGACGAAGGTTCCCTGGCGCGCATTCTTTTCTATGGACGAGAGCTCTAGTTAGATTCAGGGTCCATATTTGTTTAGTCTCACTGATGAAGAATGTTGATTATTACACTCCGAACTAGATAAAACCTCGAGCTACAGAAAGAGTTCTTCAGAATTGGTTTGGCAACCGCTGTGTCAACTCGTGACACACCACCTGTCTTGTCAACTCTCCGGCCGTAACTCCAAATAAACCATCAGTGTTTGACATCAAAGCTCCTGCTCATCCCGTGTCTCCTTCATGAGTCGGTGACTCCCACTGCATTGCTACACAGAAGTTTCCTCCACAACTATCAGTAGCTTTATCCCTTTACAAACCTTCACAAATCTTGTGATATTCCCTTTTATGATCCATCTCTTGTTTCCTTTATTTCTCCTTTTAGTCACTCTGCCTTGTCCTGAATTGACTTGTGTATTTCAGCTTTCAGTGTCCTTGTTCTTTTTGCATTGTGCAATTCTAGAGCCGATCCGTTTGCGTAAAAATAAACAATGAGCTAAAAATTCATTCATGGGCATGATCAGTGCAGGCTTTCGACAGTTAGTTAGCATCATCTGAAGAAATTGTGGGATTTCTATAGAAAGATAAGGACAATCAAGGTCAAATAAACAGATAAAAGGTGACATTTGATATGCAAATTATGTGTCGAATGTGAACTGTTTTTGTTTGAGTTCTATCTGAAAATACAAGAACCGTACACTCAAGCAAATAATTATTGTTCACTCTGTCACACACCCAAAAAATCAGCAAGGCATTTCTGTCCCATCGGAATATTTTGTACTGGGTCAATGTGTTCAGATGAGGCTCCCAAACACACTCATCAGACACAGGGTAGACAAACACATACGGCCCGAAGGGACACATTCTCCCTCTCCCTTTCTCATGCACATACAGACACATACGCACACAAAAAAACAAAACAGGAAAGCTATTTTATGCAGAGCACTAAATGACCACCTCTTACATCAGGGTGTTTTTGTGCCCCCGATGAGCTCAGCTAAACACATCTAGGCTGAGCCGCTGTCCCCACAAACGCAGGTACACACACATACACACACTCTGACTGAGCTTTGTTTGTTTGTCTCTCTGCCAAGATACTCTACCATGCTTACGTATAGGTAATCCATTATCATGCAAGACTGGATTTTAGAGCTATTATTGATATTGGGGAACCCAGAATAAAAATGTCAATTTTGTACAGAGATACAGGCTTTCGGAATACAACTTTTTGGAAAGTAATGAAACTATTAGTGGATAGAAAATTGATCAATGGCTATTTTGATGCTCAACATATGCTTGGGGTGCATTTATTGAAACGAGCTGCAAACACAATGCTTTGAATATTAAGGCTAATGCTGAAGGTACTTTAAAGAATATACTCACATTTTCTAATCTGTCTTCATATAAAACTCACATGCCCATATGTATGTAGGTTAACATTTAGTTATTTATTGCTTTAATCACAACAGTCCATAACTACCATGAAAAGATAGTTCATATTAAAACTCCACAATCCTTATCCAACACAAAATGCATATTAAGTTCAACCTATGTGGCTTCACCAGTTTCAGTTGGGCGAGTGAAGTGCCTACCAAATTCTGTCTTTGTTTAACGATCCCCAAACTATTTCTTAGAAAGGAAAAAGTATCCAGGAAAACATGTACTGTTGGTTGTTAACTTTATTGGCAGGTGTCTCGGCCTATGTTTTTTGTCGCTTACTTGATGTTCCAAAAGGTGCCATTTACAGATGCTATGTTCATGTTTTCATTTAATTTCAAACCTTTATTTATGCAGGTGAATCCCATTGAGATCATTAATCTCTTTTTCATGGGTGACCTGCTGCAAGTCGGTTCCACATGAATACATATAAACATAATAGAAAAACAAAAAGGACATCATACAGCATATTTACAGCGACTACAGTTTACATAGCAAATGTTTTTGCCTTCTAACAAACTCAGGCCCAACGATGAATAATTCACTTGAAAAGGCTGTGTTGAATAAAGGATCAAGATAATAAGGCTTTTAAAAAAGACTCGATTGTAGTTCAGTTGTGCTCCACCTTGAATTACATGCTGGCAGCAAGTTTTTCCTTTGGTCTAAGTACTAACATAGAAGTCACACTACTGTGAAACAAATACCTCATTATTAAGATTAGAGTAATCTTATTGTTGGTCAACATGCTAGCTACTTCTCAGAAGAGGATAGAGCTATGTCTATTGTCTGGTCTGGAACATAACAGGGCTCTTATCACAGAATGCTCTGGGACAGAGGGACCAGAGTTATAAACCTGGAGGATAAGGCTGCACAAAGACACCGCTGACAGACTGCCACTCCCAGAGGGCCCGAACCATCAACACCAAAACAAATGCTACACATCTACAGTCATTCTGATGCAAATATCTTCTGCCAGTGTATAGGAGTATAGGAGAAATAGTAAGAGGAAAAAAGATAACACTGCATATATGCAATTAAATGGTGATAAGAGGGATACTCCCACATCAAATAATTGTTTGTCTGAAGCCGTTTCATCTGAAAAATACAATTTACATCTCGAAGCTAGAACAATACAAACACTAAAATATGAGTTGTGTTAGCATATTGCAACATGCTGCTTGTTTTAAATAATGATTTACATAAAGACACGGGTATGTACATTGTGCAACACTTCGATTGACACATGTATTATTGTGTAATTGTATGTTTATGCATTCATGTGTGAATGAGTGTAGCTTACATAGAGTTACGCCTCAAAAATTAACCAAGTGTGCATCCAATTAAATTAAGGTCACTTCTATGTTGGCAGCGGTCTAGAACCTCATTATTTCCCTTTTAATCATTTGCTAGTGAAACGAGTCGTGCAGTCAGCGGTGAAATTTCCAGATGTGCTGCGGCGTTAGACCTGCATCTTAGGCCAGGTGGCTAGCTCATGGTCTAACCCGTTTAAAAAGACAGCGAGATGGAGAGAGTCAGAGAGGTGAGATGATAGGAGTTGATAATTGGAGTCAAAAAAATGAAGGAGACTTTAAATGAAGGGCAGGAAGGAGAAACATAATCTTAAACAGAGGTAAAAATGAAGGTAGGGGAAAACCTGCATCCTTAGTTTTGATGGGCTGGTGAAACTTCAGACCTGAGTTACACAGCCAGTGAGACTCATTAAAACAGGGTTGTGCAGTCATTATAACAGACCTAACATGTATATTTTCATTCATTACGCCTTCAAAAAGATGGGCTGTTGGATCATTTCAATTATTCCTCTTCAAATATCAGCAATCTTTCTACAGAATTGCAAAGTCCAATCTTTAAAACGTACCAAGATCTCTATTCATGCTTTCATTTGCAAAGCTGCTTTGTATACAAAACAATTACATTTGGCAATATTGTTAACGGGTTACTTTTGAAGCCTGTTACCACTAAAAAGGACAATAAGGCAAGAGAAGGGCAGCATGTTGTTGGCATAATGTAAAAAATCAGTAATGATGATGGTGTGTCAAGGAGACATAAGGCAGAGAGAAGAGAGACAGATGACAGTCAGTAAAAGAGCTCACTGGGAACAAAGTTTTCCTGAACAGATCAATTTTACATAAGCGATTTCAACCCAATGCCCTTCCGCTGCCAACTGGGAGTGTTTTTCACTTCTTTGTGCAACTTGGTGTCTCTTTGTGTATTTCTCTGTAATTAAATGGGTTTCAGTGTGCCTGTGAACCATCGTTTTCCACTGTGTGATGCTAAAAGCAACTGACGAGTCACAGACCTATCCATTAGCACACCATTTCCGTCATCATGTGACAAACTACAGTGGTGAGCAGGGATCAGAGCGTATGGTGTTGTGTGTTAATGGATTTTGGGATGGATGGAGTCATTCAAGAGAGAGATTTATAATCTATGGTCGAGGACTCAGAGCATTAAGACCATTGGATGTTTAATCCTAATCCAGGAGCTAAAACCTTCGTTGTGTTGCAACACTGAGTGCGTGTCTAACACATCCATTATTTTACAACATGTTGAGCACAATTTACCAAGCATTGCATATTTTCAAATGTGTGTTTCTTTCTCCAAATAACCCAGTCTTAATTTTAGTCCCATGTTAGCATTTTCAGTGAACGAACGGCACAATTTGTGACACATTTGCGCATAACTGAATATGAACTGATAATGCTGAACAAGGCCATTAAAAGTACTTGTACCATAAACTTTGTGATGAGAAAATGTAAAGTCTGGGGAAGAATTAAGTATTGCTGACCATGGAAAAAATACAATGCAAGCCGACTGTGTCTGTGAGGGTGAAAGAGAATACATTAAAGAGACAGAGGGATACGATGAGAGAGATGAGGCGTTGCATTGAAATCAAGCAGATATTATTACAGCATATTTGCCAGGTGACTTCACCCTAAGCAGAGAGGGTCAGAAATATGGGGAATATGGATTGAATTATATTTCTGCTGCACATGAACACAGGGCTGCTGGATCTTCTATATAGAATAATAACCAAAACAAAATGTCCACTACCTCAGGAGTCTCATTCACTCTATCATCTGTCTACACAGCTGTGTGGGCCCTTGTCACAGATCATGTTTCTATCTCAGGAAAACTACATTTTCCGATTTAGTCTCATTTGAATATTGTCTGGTGTTTCCCTTGAAAGACTAAAGCTGCGTATCAATGGTACAGTGAATGTAAACATACAAGGCCAACAGGCGGCTAGCTGGTTCTTTAATCCCCACGCACAAATACTCGTGAGCAAACCTATTTGCCTGCCAACAGTCGAACGTGACTCGCCATGACACCCAGGGGAAAAAATCATACTGTTGGGAGTGATGTGTGTGTGTTAGTTTTTTTGTAGAAATTTGGAGGGAATATAAATCAATCAATCAATCAATCTATCTATCTATCTATCTATCTATTTATCTATCCATCTATCCATCTATCAATCTATCAATCTCGAGCCATGATTTCCACTTTCATCATTTCATTGTTTCTACAGCATTTCTTCAAAAGTAAGGTCACTTAAATAGACAGAGACCTCCTCAACTTGTTGGTAGTTTTTTTATGAATTGGAAACAAGAAAAAGAAAAGCCCTACATATTTTCTACTCAGTTGGAAATTGTAAGACTTGTCTTTGCCATGTCTTTTGCAGTGCTTCAAAAGACAGAACACGATGACCCACCATGAGACAGCCACACTGTCCATAAAAGAAAGTTGAGGCCTCCTGTCATGGGAATCTATGCTCTGAATCTCTCCATTTAGGGTGCCATTCGTCATTCCTCCCTTGCTCCTTCCCAAAGAGATGACCACTGACGGATCGGTACAGAGATGCGAGGAAAGAAGCAGGTTTGATGTTTGCACATGGTGAAAATACGTTCACACCGTTTGCCCTAAATAGACTCACACATGCACATATAGAGGGCATTTCTTCAGAAAAGTAAGGTAAGGTTAGCAACCCAGATGCACATGATGATGCTGATTATGATGGGATGGAGCTTAGTACAGAGTTAGAGTCATGCATGCACATCTAATTGCAAACAAATAATTAAACATTAATGCAGGGACAAGTGTGTATTTAAAAATAACTCTAAGTGTAATAAATGGTATTATTTCAAAAGACACAGCAGATCCAACAAAAGTAAATTCAGGGTGCAGAAAGAGGTGTATTTCAAATAAATGTAAAATATCACATTTGTCATTCAAAGTTTCCAAAGCAGTGTTATTCAATTGAATTTGGTGACTCAAATGTTACTGATTCTTTTCATTACTGAATATTTTTTTTTTTAATGTATGTGTCATCCTTACATCAAAACAGATTTGTTTAGCAAAACAGTGCCTGTCGTTTGGTTAGTAAAGCAGAAGTTGCCTAATCCTTCCAACAAAGATCACAACCTGCTATTTAATTACTTTAATTAAGTAATAACAGATAAGGACCAACATAAACTCACGTCTAGATTATCCAAAACACGTGCAAAACCACTGCATGACAAAAAGGGATTTTGTCATTAAAAGCACCCATTTGTTAGTCTGAATTTATCCAAACAGACCCATGCACTCACTAAAGAAGAAACAAAGACAACTTTATCACTTTCTTAAATCCTACCTTTGATAAGCATGGCCGCACAAATATAAAATCCAACCGAACATGGTCCCCAAAACTTCATCCTGGCAGCGCTGTGTGGACTCGGCCGGCCCCCGGCTGCGGGCTCTCAGTGTCGGGCAGACAGGGAATCAACTCCGGCTTGTCGGTGATGTGAACATGAGGCTGGAGTAGACGAAGAGGAGGGAGACGGAGTGTGTGAGATCAAAAACACTGACAGACTGTGGAGTAGTTGAGATTGGCGCGTTCACGCTGCTTCACAAACACATTCCCTCACACAGCGCTGCACGGGGGCGCGCGTCCGAGCTGGAGTTAGCCAGAAAAATGGCTGCTATAACTTAACAGGTAGAGCCAGCCAGCGATGACAATAATACAGTAAAGTTTATGTAATATCTGATAGAGACGATCACTTTCACGTTACGCAGCTAGAGTATCATTGCAAGGTACATTTCGCATTTAATAAGACCTCATCGTGCTTTTCCAAGTCCTCCTAATTGAATGCTGCAGTGATGTAGCCTAGCTTTATGTGATATTTAAATCCGCTCATTGTTCATTCTATATTTGTTATTCCCCTTAAAGAATATGTGTTGTTGCATATTTACGATAACAAGTGAAGTTAGTTTCTAACTAAGCTCCACTAACTTTATAAAGTCAACTGTTTTGTCTCGTGCCCTCACCTGTCTCAAGACGTAGACAGAGAGCACGTGTTAGTGTGCAGATGTATGTGAATGCTGATGCTGACCTACACATGATTGCATTGGAGCATGATATACTGTTACCTTAAGGCCCGTATAACTTTGCTTACCGGTTCACAAAGTTCGTTATTACTTGTATTGATGGTCAATGTATGACTTTGTAATACATATATAGCATAGGATGCGTTGCTTCTTTATTTCTGGCAGGGTCACAAAGAGTTTTGACGGAAGGGCAGCAAGCTTACACACCTCAAATACAATAAAGCAATGTTTCCCAGAAGTGTTCAACTTAAAGTGATGTTCATTTATGTCAACATTGTGAAGTTATTAATGCTCTTATCAGTATTGTTAGAATAAAAGGTGCTCAAATAAGTTTATAATATCTCTGATCATCTTAAAGTGAACAACATGTCTAGCACCTAACAGCAGACACACAAAGTTAGTGACCAGCTGGTGAATATAGTCGTGCATTGTAAGTATAAGAGATAATTACAATTATCATGTGGACAGACACATCTCCAAATGAATGATAATGTTGTTCTGTATCTACTTTATTAAAAATAAGAAATTATTTGGAAACACAATCGCCACGTCTGCGTTTTAAAATTCATAATGGGTCAATATGTTTACAGCTTCCTGAGCTGCCCCTCAATTACCAAAAACAATTCATTATGGTTTTAATAAAGGTAATGCACAGTTACATCCAAAACAGACACATCTCACATCTTAGTTTTTCTTGGAGCAGGTCACAACCATACTCTGGAAGTGGGTCTGATCACCACCCAGCCCTCCTTCTCCCACAGCTGTAGACTCTCAGTTATGAATGCAATGTCCGTCACGCTGCAATTTCCCTCTTTGCTTTTTTTAAAAGAGGTTCATCAACTGCGTTTTTGTTATATTTGTCACCTTATTGTGCCAGCCTGGCTCATAATAAAATGACCTATTTATTCCATTCCACAAATAATTTCAGTCGGAAATAGGATCCGATACGCAATGAGGGGGAACGCTGCACATTTGTGCAAATGTTCTCACCGCCTGGCTTCCTCTCAGTGGAACAGGGGTGTATCAAGCAGTCCCGTGCCATTGGTTTAACAACAGTTCTTGCTTTTTTTCATATCCCAAATGTCTATGTCTTGTGGAGCTCCATCAGAGGAGATTCATGCTACTAGATTTGATTTAGTATGCCATGGTTCAGTGAAACCTGATCACAACCTTTATCCTTTTACTTGCTCTACCAAGGAGCCAACTGGGTAATCAAAAATTGTTTTACTTAAATTATCAATAAGTAAACTGAAGTTTAATGAAGAGCTCTCCATATTGCTGAAATTGCGTGCAGCACTGTTCTGTGTCAACAGCAGTAATACACAGATGAGAACGGTACAACATGATCAAACAAGACAAATAATCCATCCATACATCATATTTCTCCCACTTATGTTGATGTAACCATGATATGTAAAAAATACTGCCTCCAGAAAACTGCCATGAAAGCATCCGTACATGACTAAAGTAAGCTGAGTGTTTTTTAACTATGAAGTCAGGTTTATAATGTGATGGTGATGTCACACACCAGAAAACAATGCACAAAAAAAATGCAGATTATTGCAACCAGCAAACTTGATACATCTGAGACTCTTCTTCAGACTTAGATCTGACCCCTCAATTGTTTTTCACATTGTTTTTTTTTTTAACAGTTATCAATAAAAAACCTCCAGACAGGACCACTTAACTGAAGCATCACAGAGCTTTGGCCCCCAGTTGCCATCAAACTTTATATTTTTAAACATCAACCATCAGAGAAAGTGTATTACTTGTGGACTTGGTTTAAAAATCCACAATGTAGATTTTATACCTCTCAATTCTTAGTGCTTAAAATCAACACATGTTTCCCCAAATGAGGACTGTTAAAGGAATCTGCATTATCTAATTATCTCATTCACTTATTTAAACGCATCAATCCACTGATAGGAGATGAACTGTAGCACAGAGAAAAGGGAGCTGTTGATTTGTTATATTTTATAAATGAGAAGTGTTCTGCTAATGGACTTAAATGTTGTGGAGCCACCATTGCGTCTTTCCTTCTTCTCTCAATCCCTTTTTCTCTTCAACATCCCTCTTGTCCTATTTCTTTTTGTAAACACTAGCCTAAACGTATGTAAACCCGACATAAACAAAAGTTAAAACAGATTAAATCTGCAATGACAATGGTGAAATCTGAAGTTAGTATGATATTTTAAATGCGTATTTGGTCAAACACCCATCTTACCCATGTTCCCAAATCAAATATTAGCCGGTCCCAGCAGGGTGTGATAGAATGGGGTCAGATGAGTTTTAGTTTGTATACCTTTGATGTGTGGAAGACGCAGAGCTTTAACAGCAGCAGAGAGCACAAGGGTCCCAGAGCTGTACAAAAGTCTGTGTACTTGTGCATGCCTTTGGGAATCCACATGTCTGTGTGTCTGCATCCGAAAACTGTGCAGTCATACTTGTCAGGAGGGATCTTCTTAGAAAAAAGTATTCATTTGACAAATGAAAAATCATCTTAGAAACATTCATTAAAACATTTTGTTTAGGTAATAATAATAAATAATAATCCTTATATTTATTATAGCGCTTTATCAATGACTCTGTGTAATCTGTGAATTACGACCCTACATGACTAAATACATCTTGGTTCTTTCCAACGAGCTCCTCCTCTGTTGTCCTGCTGCCAGCCAGCCATTTGTCTCTGTTACCCTGCTGAGGTGATGACTCCAGGTTATTATGGGATATCAAAGAAAGGTCAGACCTCTCACACATAATTATAGGAGTTTACTGTGCAAAGGTCAGCGGTACACACGAGGGTGAGGGAGAAACACAGAGACTTTGATAAAACACACAAGAGGCATGCGATGTAGACCAATACATTGTGTGGGAAGAGGAGTTAGCACAATAACATGTACTAATGTAATTGTCACACCTTCATAGACATACACGTTCAAAATGGCAGCACACTTCTCCTAACACTAGGATGGGTCAAATGCAGAGAAACAATTTCCCCACGAGGGATTAATAAAAAAAAAAAAGTCCATCCATACTTAGAGCTGCTTTGGTTCATGAATAGAATCAGTTTAAATCATTTATGAGTTTTGTTCTGCTGGACCTTTACTTATTGTCTCTCTGCATCAACTCTTTTTCTCACAGCTCTTACTGTAGGTGGACATTTTCATGTGGCTGCTTCTGTGTTTGAGCGAGAGTGTAAATATTACATCAAGCGAAGAAATTCACATGAAGCCTCGTGCTCATATACTTTAAAGGATGTGAGCTTTAATGCAGCACCTTCAAACGTGGAACCTAAATTAATGCTCTTGGGACCTGCTTTGAAATCTCTGAAGTCTAAGCAAGACAATCTTGGCTCAAAAGCAGCCTTTAAATCCACTTCCCTTAGGTGATGTTATACACATGCACATCCTGTTAATGTTTTCCCCTATTTGTAAAATGTATCTCATAAGTTAGATAGTTGAAATAAATATCTGCAGTTTTTGTTATTAATCCTGATATCATGTCTGAAATGTGCTTTTTACATTTTCTTAAAATAAAAAAAACTGTATTTAAACCAGTCTGCTTCCTTACCAGATGTGTGGTAACCATTGACAGAGCTGCCAACATATTCAGAAAAACTAAATAAAAACATGTGTCTGTCACACATTTGTTAAATGCCTGCAGCAGAAAATGTGAATTGTCTACCAACCATGAATGTGGTTAGACCTCCATCCAGTGGAAGAAAAGTTGATGTACACAAAACCTTTTATATATATAACTGTAAAAAGCACACATATTATAATATATATCATTTTCATATAAGCAGTGACCACAAACACAACATACAATCACAGTTTGTCGTTTTCTTTTTTAATGCAACGTATTTATTGGTCTGAACACTTTGAAGAGTGAGGAACACATCATTGTCAGCGAGTTAGAGCAAATGTAGACCTTACACTGAAGTTAGTCCAAACAAATCACACCCAAGTATTAGAATATTTGCTGCGTTGCACTTCCCCTCTTAACAAAGCATGCATTTTAAGCTTTTTGAGATAAGATTTGATTGAAATGAAATAGAAGGAAATAAATAATGTATTGGAGAGATTTCTTTACTGTGGTTTACCTCTAGACGGTGCTGTCACTTCACCCATTTTAACTCTATTTGTTTACCTTTTTAGCAGAGCTTATTGTAAAAAAAAGACATAATCTATTAAAAACAACTTTATTTGCGCAATAAAATACAATCCAATACAGTACTTTTGAAGGTTTTGTAATTGATAGCAGAAATGTTCATTCAGTCTTCATGTAATCATTACGCTTGAGGTGGTTTAACTTATATCAGTGAGCAAAGCAAAGTTTGTGTTTGAGGAGGGTGAGAAAGACAAGGAAACAGTTCCTGTACAACATCACAAATAAGAGCTCGTTTTGTCTTTATTGACCCAAACGTTGTCACACATTTTGCAAACATGTAACAGGTTATTGCATCTCTATTGAATTTGTAAGGTAGTTCAGATGTTGTTGGTAACTCAAGACATACACATGTATATACTGAACATATTGTGGAAGTGATTCTTTGCAATTCTGGATTCAAGATGGTCCAACAAACAAATCAAAGGCAATGTTATTTAGAAACATAACACAATGAAGAGGAACTAGGCATAAATCAAGCAGATCTTGAAATGTGAAAACACTTTAAAGTTTAATATTACCTTAAAGAAAGTTATTCTTTTACTCCTTTTTTCATGTTTCATTCAATTTGAGCTGAAATATCTTAAAATATGTACTCTAGTATACTGATAGCTACATGCTTCTCAAAGCCAGCGAGAAAATAAATAAATAAATATGACTTTGGCTACAAAGCAACTTAAGTGGCACCAATTTTTAATAACATTGTCTTATTTATCTCGGGAAAAAACATGTCATTATAAAAACTCAAAAATATGCTATAATGTGCATACAATGTTTTGCAAAGTAGATCTTAAGAACAAACCTAACCATCAGAGAGTCCAAGTTCTCCTTCACAAAGCACCTGTAGTGGCCTTCACCTGCAGAGAGGTAACAAAAGATGCATCTGTTGGTGGATCATCGGTTGTTTGTGAAAGTGGTTTATTATTGCTACTAGTTTGACGGTGGATCCTCACTTCCCGGTGGAGGAGTGATTTTGAAAAACATGTAGACAGCTGGAGTGAAAATGAGGACAGTGCCCAGTATTGCGACGGTGAGGAAAGCCCACAGGAAGATCCTGTCCAACACCTGGGCCACAAACTTCCAGTCTTGTACGACCTGGGAAAAAGAAGAAATGGGAGATGAGATAACAACATATATAAACAGGAAGCCCTTAGAGCTAGTGAATACTTCAATCTTTCTTCATGCAGCTAAACCAACCTCACGGATAAAGTGTTCCTTGCGGATATGTCTGCTGATGTAGCGCACTGAGTAGATAGCCTTGTCCAACATGGTCGCCCAGGCCTCGTCCTCCTTCGAATCAGAACTTGTCTGTCCGCTGTTCGGCCTCTTGCCAGCTTTCCGTCCTCCTGAGCGAGGCTTCAGCTCCGGGCTCTCCGGAGCCAGCTCTGGGTAATGGTACCGGTCCGTGTGTCCGCGCATGCAGAGCAACCTCGGCAGCTTCTGCAGGAAGAGATTACGAACCCACGGCGACATGGGGTGGTAGGTGGCCGAGGAGCGGTGGTGTACGTTGATGACAAACACAGTGACGATGATTGAGAGTGTGACAAAGATCATGATGAACAGCAAATACTCTCCGATGAGCGGGATCACCTTGGAGGAGGAGGGGATGATTTCTTCTATGACCAGGAGGAACACAGTGAGCGACACAAGGACTGAGGTGGAGAGAGACAGCTTCTCCCCTTCATCGGAGGGAAGGTAAAACACCAGGACAGTCAGAAAGGACAAACCCAAACAAGGGATGATGAGGAAGAGTGTGTAGAACAATGGCAACCTCTTCAGAATGAATGAAAAGGTGATGAAGGGGTACGTGTACATGTCGTCCTTCCTGTTCCCTCTGGCACCGGTGGCATTAAGGATTTGCCACTCCCCATTATCGAAGAAGTCCTTCTGATCAACCTGATTGTCTATCAGGACCATGTCCACCATGTGGCCATCGTATGTCCAGGAGCCAAACTTCATGGTGCAGTTCTGGCGGTCGAAGGGGAAGAAGGTAACGTCCATGGTGCAGGCGGATTTGTAACTAGCAGGCGGCGTCCAGGTGACACCGCCATTGAACCTGACAATGGCTTTGGTCATCAGAGAGCCTTCAAACCGCCCATCAGCACTGAAGAAACATCACATAATAATCAGAAAACAAGTCTCTGAATCACATTTGCAGATGATCTACATTAGCTTCTTGTGATTGTATAAGTGTTGTCTTTTATACCATCTTTATTTCAAATATGACTCAGTATAACATAACCGTTATTTGAATGTATACAATTACAGCTCTCATTCAAGTATTACAATTTGGTTACATCTTGATAATGTTATTCTATAAAATAAATGACATACATGAGTCTATGAAATTGCTGTTGCTGTACTTTTCATACGGACAAGGTGTCTTTTTTTAAGTTTCCTATGAATGTGATGTTCAGTGGTTCGTAGCATAATACAGCAGCCTTACTTCTCATAGAGGACGATGTCTGGGAGCCAGATATTTTCAGACGGGACTCTGATGGAAGTGATTCCTCCGTATTGGTCTGGATTCCAACGCAACTTGTAATCGATCCACTCCTGGTCGACACAAACACAAGGACACAGGATGCAGGATTGTTAGACTGATATACAATACTAAGAGTCTTATTTGCATTAATAAGCATAAAGAAATGATGAAACATATTGTAGCGACAGCAGGAAACAAACTAAGTCGCTGAGAGGCTGAGGCCGGGCCTGTTTGCTGTTGTATGACACGCTAAAAAAAGTACTCGCTGAGATCTGAGAATCTGTTTCGTAGTATGGTAGTTTAATTAAACAACTCGGTGATCAGACATATACATTGTTATAATCCAAGCAATTGTAGTCTTGCGGTCAACAAAAAAGTACAACGGCCCAGTGTCACCCTCTCTTCCACACACTCACACCTCACACAGGTGAACAGGATTATAATGAGTGCCACCCATACCCATGTGACCCAAGCCAACCAATCAACAGCGATCATGGCTCCTACACACCAGCCTCTAATTATTAGGATAGTATACATAATAATTACTAACAATTCAAATGGGAGACATGTGACAATTATAACTTAGTAATCAAGTCCATGCAGTTGCAGTTCATGTAGTTTTCCTTCTTCTTTTCTGTGTACGAGTCACAAGTCAGTTAGGCCAAAAGGTACCACCACCTTGGCTCAGTTAAAGATAATCCTTAGTGTCATTTAAGTCTGTCAGTCGAAAAGAGTCAATACTGTGGAAAATATGTCACTGACGTCAGATGTTCTTCCGTCTCTTCCTGCCGTTTCTGCATCTTCACCACGATATTCTCGCTTTGATCGCCCCACTCCTTTAACGAGGAGCTCAGCATGTCCTCGTTGTCTTTGACTTTGAGTCCTTCGGCCTTGTAGAGCACGTTGGTCCACTTCATCCTGTTCTCCATTTCTTTGTTTGCAGCGGGGGCCTTTCTGAGCAGCCGTTGAAGGAGAGGGCTTTTATTGGGATTTGAGATGAGGCTTCTTCTCATATTTAAAACTTTTCTTTTTACACTTCCTCTTCGACTCTTGCTGAAAAAACACTCTTTGCAAACTTCTTAAACTTGAGATCCTCTCTTGACATTCCAGCTTGTTCCTCCAATCTGCATTCAGGGAAGTCTGCGCTGAACTGCTGTTGCCAAGGTCCATCCAAATTCACAACTGAGATTCTGTTCACAGATACTTCTGGTTTGTCAAAGTCCATTGCATTGCCACTCACTCCTTCTAGTGGTCCATTCACTGTCCAGCCCAGGATTGTCCTGCTTGCATAGGGTCCATCATCCACACTGCATATGACTTCCAATGGTTCCAAGGCCTTAGCAACATTGGTTCCTATCAACAGTCCAATCCCTGCATTTATTTCAGGTAAATTAACATTTTTCAGATGAGGCCATCTCTGTAGGTCCGCTTGTCTAGGAATGTTCCCACTGCTGGCAGGCATGCACTCTTGGGTGTAGCTTTGTGGCAGTTCAAAGAAATTGTCATTTTTTAAGCCAGCCACTTCTAGTCCGAAGACACAATATGGCTATTTACGACCCTTTCTTGGCCCATGGTTCGTAAACTAATCTGCGCCTTCTTTCCAGTTAGGCCGAGCTCGTGCATCAAATCCTCTGTACAAAACACTGCTGTACTTCCTGGGTCCAAGAAAGCATAGGTGGTGACAATCTTGCTGCCCTTCGTTGACTTGCACTGGAACTATGGGAAGTTTACAATTGTCATCACCAGCCCCTGTAAGGCCACTTGAAACCAGTGCGCTGTCCACTGATAGCTCCGATGTATTCTTGGCTTGAGCAGGATTGTGTCTTGCTTCATTGGAAGGGATGTGAAGTATGGTTGGATGTTTGAAGCCACATTTTGAACAGGAAATTCGCTTATTGCAATTTCTGCTAATGTGCCCCACGCACAAACAGCCGAAACAGACACCTTTTTCCATCAAGAAGCCTATCTTCTCTTTGTGTGTTCCTTTTTCAAGCTGATGGCACGAGTCCAAGGTGTGACCTCCTCCGCAGCACAGACATGTTCTCCATCTTGTCAGAATGTGTTCCTTCCCTTCAGTATCTGTCTGGGTTTCTTTTTCTACAAGAGCTACAGTGGTGGCAAAGCTAGTTCCTACGAAATGTGAGCGAGGCTGTGATCTGTTTAAAGCAGTATTTGTTGTTATGAAGGGAGCATCTTGAATGTTTCCAAATACTGGGTCGGTTAAGATTTTAACTTGTCTCTCAATGAAGTGTGTGATGTCAAAGAATGTTGCTCTGCGGCTGTTCCTCTCCTGCAGCTCACAGGCTAAAGTTCTCCACTCGTCTCTGAAAAGGTAAGGTAACTTTCTTATTATGATCATCATATTCGCAGCCATGTCAAGCTCATGCAAATACTGCACCTCTTCCATTGCGTTTGCACATGCTCTAAGGAAGAAGCTGTAGTCTTGCAGAGCCTTAACATCGTCTGTTCTTATAGGAGGCCATGAAAGAGCCTTTTGCAGATAAGCAGATGCCACTTTCTGCTCATTTCCAAACTGCTCCTGGATTAGAGCTTTAGCCTTGATGTATCCCCTCTCTGGATCCATTTGCTGGCAACTTCGAACAAGTCCTTTGGGATGACCCTGAGTGTACTGCTCCAGAAAGTAGAGTCGGTCACTGTAGCTGTTTGTGTTTTTCTCAACACCATTCTCAAAAGCCTTCATAAATGTGTGATATTTTAACGGGTCGCCATCAAAAACTGGAATCTCTCTCTTTGGCAAGGATGAAAGGCATTGCTGTTGTATTAACAGGGTGGTTATTTCATTTTGTTTTCTCATAATGCCCAGTATGTTGTTTTGATCTTCACTTGCGTTCAAGCTATCTCCATAATTCATTTGTGTTTTCAAAGTGGATTTTTTCTGGGATACTGGCTCTGAGGAAAGGAACCAAGGTGAAATGTTCTTATTAGGCTGTGTTGTTGGATCGAAGAAGTCAATGCTAGCCTCCCTTTGGTTTAGCAACATTTGTGGAGCATTTATATTGTCCTTAGCAGTGTAGAGGACTTGTGGTTTAATGTTTCTTTGTTCAATGTAAGAGTTCATTCCATCCGAATGCCTTGTTTTTGAACTTTTCCCACTTAGGATGCTCCCTGTTTGCAACACATCTAATTTAGCCACATGTGCTGCAATATCCTCCTCCATCTGAAGTTGCTCCTTTCTCCTCCTAATTCGTTCCTCCTCCATCTGAAGTTTGCTCCTAATTTGCTCCTCCTCTTCCTCCAGTTCATGTTTGTCCTTTAATAGTTTATTTCTTGCCATTAAAGCTGCCAAGTCAGCCTCTGTTTTACGGCATGCAGACGAAGCAGTAGAAGTTGCAGACTTTTTCCCCAAAGCAGAATTTTGTGATTGGGCTGCTCTTCTTCCGATTTCCACGTTTGACACACTGTCACTTGGTTGTACATCCTCTTGCATGTCATCTGTAGTTGGAATATCCAGCACAGCATGCAGTTATTGTGGCAGAATCCTCTTGTGGCTCTTTTAACCACTGTTTAATGTCCCTCTGAAAGCTTTCACTGTATTCCAAGATACTGGCAAACCATTCCTCTTGTTTCTTCAGTTCATCCTCTGGGAGTAAAGGAATCAACATTTCATGTGAAATAATGGCTTTTTCACCCAGTTGAATTAATTTCTCTAAATGAGTTTGCACACGTGAGGCATTTCCCCTTTCTCTCATGTGTCCTTTTATTTCTGGTATGAGTGCTTTTATTTTGTTCACACTTGACTCATTTTCTCCGTTAGATTATTCAAGCTTCCTCAGTGCATTCATTTGATTGCAACACACTCAAAGATCGGAAGACAATTCCTTCAAAGCATCACATTTCCACATCAACAGAGCAGCGCGATTGTCCATTGACGGCCATGCGACAGAGCGGAGTTCTCATTCATAACACTCCGTTCGATGTCTCACTATGGGATGCGCCTCATCGCGGAGCAAACAGAAGCATCAATCTCATTACGCCAATCCTGATTGGCTGGAGATCTTGACGTCAGCATCAGGGAAATCACCCCCTATAAGTAGCTTGCGCCACAACGCATGCGCCATTCAAACACCTCTTCTCGCTTCAGAGCACATCTCTATAGTAGCCGGACAAGCTTGACGGTCCACAGACTGAACCCAAATATAACCATTTTGGTCGACGGGCGCTCGCCGGCTACTCCTTCTGCTTCGCAAGAAGACGGTAATACTAACGCCAGTTAGTATTAAAATCGACCTCGCTGTTCTTTCCCCGGAAAGTAAGGTAAGGTTTTGATTTTTCTCAAGCTAGCTACGCACCCGTTGCTAGCTAGCTTCCCCTTACTACCGACACCACGGTAGCGAGGACGCTTTTCTTTTTCTCTCTCACGGAGGAGAAAAGGATTAGAAGTATATTGACACACCAGTCAATATTCTTTGAGAACAAAGGACCCACACCGTCCCCTTTTTCTCCGGATTAAGGAGGGGTTGGTAACACTTTTTCTCTCAACGACGTACCTGTTACGAGCGGGTCCTCTCCACGCCACGAGGCGAACAAGATGGACGCCTCTCCCCCTCACACCAGAGGAGTCAGGGACTCGAAGGCTCGGTCATGCGGCTGCGGGTTGAAGATAGCAGGCACAGACTCACACCAGGTCTGCCCGTCCTGCCTCGGGCTGAAACACGCCCAGGAGGCTATCGACAACCCCAGGCTCGTGCGGGCATTGCGCCCTTTTCAGCCCGAAAGAGCCTCCACCGACGGCTAGCACACCAAGCTAGCTTGTTGGAACAGGACTCCCTCATGTCCACTGATTCACCGTTTGGCAATCAAGACACGGGGGCGTCTGCTGCAGAGACTGAGCCCCTCACTATGTCGGTCTGGGGCTCACTAACAGCGGCAGCTGCGGAACCGGGATCCCACGCCGTGTCAGGCCGGGACCCGGTGGCGGCAAGAGACGCGGGAACGGAGCCCCACGCCTCACCAGGCGGGAGCTCCCGGCGAGACCTCACCATGGTCTCACCCGCGAGGAATGTCCTGGAATTAGACTACATGGGGGACAAAGAGGACGCCTCTGAGTCCCTCCTGTCGGATTCGGATGAGCAAGAAGAATATATCTTCATGTCATCGGCTCAAACGGCAAAGCCGGGAGCGATGGCTGCTCATCCCGGGCGATAGCACACCAGCTTCGCCCTGTCTGAGCAGGGACCTGCAGGCCGCGTTTCAGCGCGCTGCGTCCAGGCTAGACATCCCGTGGCCCTGAAAGGGCCAAGGAGACCGCCAGGTCCCGTTACGAGGGGAAACATTCTCCCCAAGCAACGAGGACAAGGAGGCAACTCCTCCCGGTCTTCCCGGAGATGTTGGATGAGGTGTCGGTCTCGTGGAGGGACCGACCCTTTACCAACAAGGCCCCAATCCAGGGTGCCTCCTCCCTAGACTGCGACGGTATGGAGAGGCTCGGCCTGCTCTGCATACCGCCGATGGAACTGCTGGTGGCAACCCACCTCCTACCGAGGATGGGCCCGTCACCAGGCAGGAACCCAACGCTGCCAGCGAAGGTGGATCGTTTCCAGTCAACCATGACGGAACGGTCCTACAGAGCAGCAGCGTTGTCCGCCAGGGCTCTGAACGTTTCCTCACTGCTAACCGCATACCAAGCGGAGCTCTGTGAGGATATGTCGAGTAATCCTGGACCGGCCGTTCTGGACGAGTTGGCCGCGGTCACAGACATTTGTCTCCGTGTCCAACGCTGCGCCGTCCAGGCCACGGGCAAAACAATGGGGATCATGGTGGTGCAGGAAAGAGCTAGATGGCTCAACCTCACCAATCTCCCAGACCGGGAAAAGGAGGATGTGCTTGACATGCCCATCGTTCCCGAGGGGATTTTCGGCTCCGCTCTTGCCTCCATGCAAAGCAGATGCGAGTCGAAAAAAGAAGGAGGACGAGGCCCTCCACCTCTGCCTCCCTCGAAGGGCCCAGCCGCTGCCTTTGCAGCAGCAGCCCTTCGTCCAAGCTGCCTTGAACCCTGCTCGGTTAAAAATACCGAAAGCGCAGAGGTCGCAGTCCGCCCCGAGTCCCCAGCCCAGGCAGGGGACGAGGGCGAGCTGGCCTAGAAAATCTCCGGTTCCGGCTGCAGCCCAGGCGCAGCCAACCCAGAATTTCGGCCAGCAGTCGAGGAAGAAGAAGCGAGCGGCGCGACAGCCCCTCCTTCTCCCCTCTGTGACAGAGCTGGAAGTCTACGGTTCCCCAGCTCTAAATGTGTTCCCGCCGCCTCGAGAGATGCCTCAACACCATCCTCAAGTCCGCATAAACACATGTCACACACTTATTGATTTTTCTGTCACAAATCATTTTCCGCTGACGCATCCAGGCTTCGAGCCAAGGGCGCAGCTCGGAAAAATGAAAAGAAAAACAATAAACAGCCCGTCAACTGTTCCCCTTCTGAGAGCAGCTACGGCATCTCTCAAAAGGCGGATTACAGGCGGGTCTGTGAAGGCACCACCGTCACGCGCATGCGCAGTGCCGGCTGGGGTTTTTTAAAAGCACCACCGCCACGCGCATGCGCAGTGCCGGCTGGGGTTGTGAAGGCACCACCGTCATGCGCATGCGCAGTGTCGGTGGGGATTGTCGAAAGGGGGCACCACTGTGTTCAGACACTAGAGGGCCCCATAACACAACAAATAGAGACTCAGAGGGGAAGAGATGTGACATCTCCACTGGCTCTAAGGAGCATGCAGTGGAAGATGCTCACATCATCTGCTTGGGTTTTCAAGACAGTAACACGGGGCTACAGACTCCAATTCGCTGTCACCCCCCCCTCGCTTCTCGGGCATTCTGCATTCGCAGGCCCGAGGAGAGTCAGCCCATATTCTGGAGAAAGAGATTCTCTCTCTCCTAGAAAAGAGGGCTATATCTATTGTACCCACTGAGCAGAGTCAGGGCGGCTTCTATTCCAAGTACTTCCTCGTTCCCAAACGGGGAGGGAACGGAATTCGGCCAATACTTGATTTGAGGGCTCTGAACAAATATCTAAGAAGATATAAGTTCAGAATGCTCACTCACACATCTCTGCTGCGGCTCGTGCGACAAGACGACTGGTTCACATCAGTCGACCTGAAAGATGCGTATTTTCACATCCCAGTATATTACCCACACAGGAAATATCTGAGATTCGCATTTCAGGGGATCTGTTATGAATACAGAGTACTCCCCTTCGGTCTGTCTCTCAGTCCAAGGGTGTTTGTACGATGTACGGAAGCCGCGATAGCCCCGTTAAGACAACAGGGTATTCGCCTGGCGACCTACCTGGACGACTGGCTGCTTCTCGCACAGACGGAGCAGGAGGCTGTTACGCAGACGAATGTCCTCGTAAAGCACCTGCTCAACCTGGGTTTCATAATAAACACAGAGAAGAGCATGTTGTGCCCCGCGCAGACTATACTCTTCCTGGGTTTACACCTGAACTCGATGCCCTTTTCAGCTCGCTTGTCAGCGGATAGAGTGAAAGCTTTCAGAGCTTGTCTCGCTCTTTTCCAGCTGCGCAAACATGTTCTCTTCAGATCATGCCTGCGATTGCTGGGGCTCATGGCGTCAGCCATCCTGGTCGTACGACTGGGACGCTTACACATGAGGGAGTTTCAGCGCTGGGTGGCCGCCCTAAAACTAAACCCCGCGATGGTTACTGTGAATGCGTATTAGTTTACTGGGCTGCCACCCGACTTTTCTAGTACGAGGTGTGCCTATGGGTGCTGTCCTTTCACGGAAAGTGGTCACCACGGACGCATGTCTGACAGGTTGGGGAGGTATTTATGAAGGTCGCCCGGTGAGGGGTCTCTGGAGCAGAGACCTCCAGCGGGCACACATAAATTACCTGGAGCTTTTAGCGGTGTTTCTCACCCTAAAACGCTTTCTGCCTTTCCTCAGGGGACATCAGTCCTCGTGAGGACAGACAATACGACCACAATATCGTATATTAACCGCCAAGGGGGTTTGCGTTCTCTCCAGTTACACACACTGGCGCGCAAACTTATCCTATGGAGCGGTAGGCGTCTCCTCTCTCTGAGAGCGACGCACGTACCGGGAGTGAGGAACCTCGGGGCAGATCTACTGTCCAGAGGTATACCACTTTATGCAGACTGGACTCTACATCCAAGGATTGTGAGCCAGCTGTGGGTGCGTTACGGCAGAGCCAGCGGTGGATCTGTTCGCATCAAAAGACAAAGCTCAGTGTCAGCTGTTCTTTTCGATGCGCGATCTAAATGCACCGTTAGGCGTGGATGCACTCGCGCACAATTGGCCCCCGGGCCTTCTGTACGCGTTCCCACCCCTGGCTCTGATACCCCCAACTCTGGCCAGAGTGAGAGAGCAACGCCACACACTTATCCTGATAGCTCCGCACTGGCCAGCTATGTACTGGCTAGCGGAGATATATCAGCTGCTGTGCGGGCAGCCATGGCAGCTCCCACTACGCAGGGAAATACTGTCCCAAGCGGGGGGGGGGCGATCTTTCACCCACACCCAGAGCGCTTGGCTCTATGGGCCTGGCCCGTGAGTGGTACAATCTAAATACAGTGTGACATGACGCTGACCCTGGCAGCTGCCAAGCGAGCCAGTGGCACTCATGCACTATCTGTACAGTTTTCATGCACTCAGTTTGCCCCAGGGCAAACAGAGTGTGGTTGAAGCCTGACCCTGCCTTTATCTTAAGGCGGTCGGTTCGGGTACCACATTTTGACATTAAGGCATCCTCCCTGCCACTGTATTCCTCCGGGGAACAGCGGCCGGATTTGCCGTGTCCAGCCCGTGCTTCACGCACGTACAGGGACAGATCAAGGGTGCTTTGTCATAATGACCAACCCCTTGTGTCCTGGGCTAACCCTTATAAGGGCAAGCCTGTTACTAAGCAACGGCTCTCCCACTGGTCTGTGGAAGCAATTGCTTTGGGGCTCATACGAGTCAGAGTTCGCAGGCACCCTCGGGTCCGCGAGCTCTTTCGACTCAGAGTCTGGCTGCATTCTGGACTCTGTCCAGGATGTCTCCCATCAAAGACATTGGTGCAGCGGCGAGCTGGTCCTCGCCGCTCACTTTTGTCTGCCTCCTAACAGGCTGGACGTTCTGCTCCCAGTGTGACTCAAGCAGTGCTGGGCACCTGGTTGAGTCAGAGCTCTACCTGTTAAGTTCTGGTTGGTTTGGTGATTTTCGAGATAAGCTCGTCTGGCAATACGGGAGCTACAATTTCCCATAGTGAGACATCGAACGGAGTGTTATGAATGAGAACTATAGGTTACTTACGTAACCCCAGTTCTCAGAGTAACATGAAGTGAGATGTCTCACCAGACGGCCCTCCTTGCTATGGTGAAGCGAGAAGAGGTGCTTATTTTTGAATGGCGCATGCGTTGTGGCGCAAGCTACTTATAGGGGGTGAATTCCCTGATGCTGACGTCAAGATCTCCAGCCAATCAGGATTGGCGTAATGAGATTGATGCTTCTGTTTGCTCCGCGATGAGGCGCATCCCATAGTGAGACATCTCACTTCATGTTACTCTGAGAACTGGGGTTACGTAAGTAACCTATAGTTATACAGAGATACACAGCTGTGAATATGTGCACATGCAGCGGTAAGGCTTACCTGGCTGTGATCCGCGTTGAATGCGGCTTCCAAACTGCAGTCTCTATTAACCTCAGTGAATTATTTCCATATCTCCATTCTCATCCAGTACATCCTTAATCCATGCGCTGTTTGATGATGATCGCCTTACGCCTTTTGTGCTTGTTGTTGTTTTTGTTGACAAAATGTAGCGACAGCAGGAAACAAACTAAGTCGCTGAGAGGCTGAGGCCGGGCCTGTTTGCTGTTGTATGACACGCTAAAAAAAGTACCCGCTGAGATCTGAGAATCTGTTTCGTAGTATGGTAGTTTAATTAAACAACTCGGTGATCAGACATATACATTGTTATAATCCAAGCAATTGTAGTCTTGCGGTCAACAAAAAAGTACAACGGCCCAGTGTCACCCTCTCTTCCACACACTCACACCTCACACAGGTGAACAGGATTATAATGAGTGCCACCCATACCCATATGACCCAAGCCAACCAATCAACAGCGATCATGGCTCCTACACATATTTTAATAAGTGATATGCCCCTAGAGTTGATAACATCCATTTTTTCAGACAGAACAGAAACAGATTTTGTCAAGAACTAATGCTGAACTTAATATACAGTATCTTAGTTGGAGACACTATCCATATGAAGGTTATCATGTTTCTTTAAATCAGACTATTATAATATTTATAAATATTGTCGAGTTGTTTTTCTCACCTGACAGAGCCAAACGTTAGTTGTCATTAGCTGGTTCTTCTCATCCTAAAAGACAGACAAAGAAAACCGAGTTAAAATGAAAATGAAGTGAAGACGCAAGAAGCAAGATGACAGTGTGTAGGTCAGGCTCATCTCATGATCAACGTTTAAACGAAAAAAGGATATACACATCAACAAAATCAGAACGATTGAGACCTATCAATCCAAATGTTTTTGTATTTACTTTCATTCATAGACCGTGATATTCAAAAGCTGGTAAAATGGCTCTGATATCTCCCACGTAGGGAATGTTCTGGTACAATACACATTAACATAGAGAACAAACACATGTTCAAATGAGGGTAGTTTCTAAAGATCAACATTATCAGTTAATTTCACATTATGTTATCTCTAAAAGCAAAACAATTGACAGCCTTATAGTTTTGTATCTGATGTAACTTGATTCCAGCAAAAAAGAACGTTGTGATCTGGGTGCTAACATCACAATGTTAGATTTGATTAGTGGAGAATATGAGAAGCTTGGTTGGGAGTAAAACTAATAATCTTATCCTTGCTCTGAAATGACCGAATCTAATTGACCCGTCACTGCCACTTCCTTAACAAACAAGAGGAAGAAACATAACACGGAGATGGGTGAAGTGAACCCTGAAGCTGAAGCGATATAACTGCAGCACGAGGTAAATAGAAGAAGACAGGAATAGAGAGATGGAGAGTGGTTAGCACAGGTTTATTTTCCACATCACTGGAGGTGAGTTTGAAGAAACGGGGGTAGACTAAGAGCTTAAGACTGGATATAAACAGTATAGAGAAACAAAACATGCAGCTGTTAGGTATATCCAGACCAGGCCTCAGCTGTCAGACTGAGTCGGATGTTTTGATGATCACATAAAGCAGAGGTGAACCATAATCTAATACACAGCTATGTACAGAAGCAGCAGAGACAAGCTGCTGTGTCTCTGGTTGGCTCTCCGTCTCTTTTACAAAATCCAACAATTAATCTTAACCTAACTCTTTCTTCTCTGCAGAGCCGTAAGAGGGCATCACAGATTGTCTTTTCCCAGCACACGTGTTAGGTGGAAGGATAAAGAGTTCAATCTAAACTGGTTGATATGAATATTTCAAGCCAAGAAGAGCGGCTCTTCCATTAGCATGCTCCGTTTTCTCCATTTTGACAACATCTCAACCTATCACAGCGTTCCTCTGAAATATTAAAGAACCACTCCAGAGTATGGAGACTGTGTTTGTAGATGTGAAGTGAGTGTTCCCGATCTATTTCAGGAACACAGAAAGTTCCTCACTGTTAGGTGCTAGTGCCCTGTTTGGTTTCAGAACCATGGACAGCGACACCACTCGGCTGATGGTGAATTACCATTCAAATCAAACTGTGGTTTTCAGTTCTCGCCAGTGGTCCTCTTTCTTATATTTCCATGAGTGTTAACTAATTCTCTTCTTTCGAAGGATAAAGTTGGAAAGCTTCCTAATTGTTTTTGTCAATGAATCCCATGAAGAGACTCTAAAACAACAATGTGTTAGGTGCTAGTCCATCTCTTAAAACGTCTCACATTATTCATGGCGCTCAGATCCAAGCATTCTTAATGAAATGTGTTCATCTTTAAAAACTGGTCATACACAATATATTATTTTTTAAATTAAAATATTTTTAAATTACAGGCTAAACATTTTTAACAATTTAAACATTTAAGACTGTTTGTTTTTTTTAATAGCAGTAAGTTGTTCATTTTCTGGGGGACCATTTTATATGTTTTTATTTTGTAAAAAAAGGAAATTGTCACCCAGAGCCACTATGTTGTTTTTTATAGTGTAAAATTGTTTGGATAAGAATTGAGTCCAATAGCACTGAAGAAACAATCAGACTTTGACTTTGATTGCGACTTTGATGTGATTTATTGCTAAAAAGAAAATCATGGAACAATGCCAAACTCGTCTTTCAAGATCTGAGTCATGATGAGGTTGAATATGAAGCATACAAATAAGGTAACTTCTAACTACATTACCTTAAGCAGCTTAAAAACTAGAACAATATAGTTTTTTTTTTTATCTCAATGTGTGCGTGCAGTATTGCTCCACCAGTGGGGAGCACACAACAAATCTCCTCATGAATAAAGAAGCACATGGATATGCATTTGTGATTGTAGGTGTGTCCTCACCACATCAACCAGCTGGGAGATCTTGAGTCCAAAGCGAACCGTGACGGTGTCATTGACGTGCTGGATGGGCCTGACCCAGCGCTGGTAGCCTTGGAAAAGGTTCCTCAGCAGGGCGTCCTCCATCTCTGCCAAGGACATAAACTCATTCGGACCTGGGACAAATAGAATGAATGTGGATTTACAACTGTTCATTACATAAATACTGCTTGTGTTAACTTCTCAATACAATTGGGTAGATCAAAGACTTCCTTACATACCGTAAAAAAAAGCAAAGCATTACTTTTACCGCCCTTAAAGTGGACGGCACTGGAAAACAGACAAACAAAAAGGGATTCTATCGTCTTTTAAGTAGGTTTTTGAAGATGTTCTTGCCTACTTCGAGAGAGTCAGCCTTACCAAAAAGAAAACGTGCTTGAAGATATGAAAATATGTTCTAGCACCATGAACAGTAACCCTCCAGAAAAGTGTTCATATTCAAACTTGTATACTGTCCTAAGATGGTTGGAAAAATGTCAACAACAAATGTAACTCAACTCATTAGTAAATCCATAATTGTGTTCTCCAATGTGAATATGTATGACACAAAGAGAAAATAAAAGAGCAAACAAAAGCGTATAAAACAATTTGTCTCCAAATTCTAATTAATAAAAAAGCTACATGCAGCAAATTCCCCTGGCAAATCACATCATAATAACTTCAGTCCGCCAACTGTGTGCTGTAGAGACATCAAGTTATCAAGGAGAAAGATGAGTGAATGATGGAGCTCTGCACTTTGTTCAATTGCAGTGCGAGGGGAAAGTCAGTCAGCACATCAGCCTGAGGCGATATGATGTCTCTGGAGGGACATGTCATATTGACAAGAGACAGCTATATAATGTCAGACAGAGGGGACGTCAAGTGCAAGAGGACCACATGGTCTAATGAGGAGGGGCATGGACCTATAACCTGGTGCTGGCTCTGTCTGACAACACATGACTGATCCATTCATGAATAAATATAAAAGTATGATCAAAGCAAACATAAAACCACAAAGTCAGAGTGCAGTTGGATCACCTCTGTCTGTGCTCTCAAGGACTCTGACACATGATACCTGTGTTCCTGTTTATCTGATAGCAGCTTCAGCACAAACAAGAGCCGGGCCGCACATCATTCCTGAACTAATATGCTGCTTAACATCTCATCTGATTAAAACATCTGATTAGCATTGTTATTTCTAAACTGTATATTAATATTCATTTACAATTTCAAATCAGAGACAAAAAGGTGGTAATGTCTTCTTTGAGTGTATAGCACACTACAGGAATAACGTACATGAAATAAGATATGGGTAAGGTAAAAGAAGGCACATTTTGTAACTAAACTGCAGTAAAATAACAAGACAACTTTGTTATAATCATGAATGAGAAGGTTGCACTTTTTGGTTGACGAATTCATCGAAAGTTATGTGGAGATTATTTGAATCTGTCTCAGACATAACTGTTAGATTACACCACATATTTTTTCTGTCCAAACAAAAAAGTGGAAATGTTGTCGATATTCGAAAGTATTTAGAAAACAAACCAAGAGTTTTCTTACCGGGGATTACGGCCAGGGCCAGCGGACAGAGGAGGAGGAGGAGGAGGACCGACAACTTCATAGTGTTGTCCTCTCGGGTCCCACCGAGCGCTCCTGCAGCCTCCTGTTCGCTTCTATCGGCTGTTCAGGGGAGAGGACTACAGGACTCACAGCGAGCAGGCACATGCATCCAGGGTCCCATCAGCTGTCTCAGTACCAGGTGGGAAACAAGCCATTCAGTCCGATGCAGTTTGACAGAGAACAGGTCCCTGTGCGAGAGAGCATGTGGCCGGAGTGCGTGTGCTGTGACTCCGGTAGGGGCGTCACGGGGAGCGGCAGTCCGCGGAGGAGGGAGAGGAGGGGCAGGGAGGGAGGGGAGGGATGTCCGGGTGGGGCTGAAGTGTGGAGCTTAAAAGTCACTTTAAAACTAAAAACTTTGGGTTTTCTTAG
>NW_022990699.1:1388905-1528137 GCF_902827175.1 Gymnodraco acuticeps
CCGACCGACTTCTTAGAGAGTGTGAAACATATTTAGTTGAGGTGAGAAACAACCTGTTGACAGAAATAGATGGGCATTATTGTCTGTGAGCTTGGCAGGTTCCTGAATTCAATGACAGAAATAACTATCCAAAACATATGGGGCAAATGTTCACTCACTGATGAGAACATGAATGACAGTGTGAGTGTCATTCCAGGTTTAGACTCATGCCAAAAGATCTGCCCACTGAGTTGAATTGCAAAACCAAAAAGTTAACCAACATTAGTTGGATATTCACTTGAGTGGACAGTAATCATGACAACATGATTACTAATTGATGAATCTTCATTTAGTGTTTTGGGGTCAAATGATGTAGACATTTCAAGGTTAACATTAATCCAGCATAAACGTTAAGCTAATGTGCTATGACCATTTTTCATGTCATGATATTCCTTTTATCTTTTTTTCCTCTGTTCTTCTGCTTCCTTATGGTTAAAGATTACATTCAGATTGGAAAGCAGTTAAAATCAACCTTCAGGCTTAACATTTCTTAAATAGTGTTGTGGATTAATGTGCATTGTCCCGGTAAAAATAATCAAATGTAGTGGTATCAAACCTTTCAGATTTATTGGTAGACTTTCTGAAAATCCACCTCTGATAGGTGCCTCACACCAACACCGTCAAAGCGAGCAGAAATGAGTGTGAGCTCTTAACAGCAGTGACAGAAAAATGAATTTGAAACCACGACAAGAAGCAATTTCCATGTTACTCTTAGTCTTCATTGTGAATCATTTTCATTGGGAATTCCTTCTTCTAAATTGTTGACAGTGAGGTCTGTGGATTATCCAAAGTAACTGGGACACTTTTGTGGAAAGATTTAGACTTTTCAAATCCAGGCAGAAACCTCTGCGACTGATATCTTAAAACCTGAACGAATAATAACAAAACTACAGCGTCTACATGGCTAGATGTTGTGATCTGATGAAATGGGAATTAATGTTGTTCCTCAAAATGATAGTTAGATAACCATGGAACACAACAATACACACACACACACACACACACACACACACACACACACACACACACACACACACACACACACACATGTACATAGGCTATTCTAAAGCTAACCACGCATGAAGCACACGTTTTTTTTTCCTTTTCTATATTTTCTTCTCTCTGTGTCCCTCTCTGTATGTCATACACTCCCTCTCCTCCTTCATGGGGGGAGGTGACGGGGATAACGGGAGGCTGATTATCACAACGAAATTATCCTGATTTTCTGCTCTACTTGGAGCCGTGGGGCGGCAGCTGCTGCTTCTGAGATCGTCCCGTTCGCCTCTAATCATTTGGAAACATAAATTCTCCCGGGCTGGAAACCTGCCTGTCCCTTACCAGACGACTGTGGGCAGCTGCACAGTGTCTGTGTGTGTGTGTGTGTGTGTGTGTGTGTGTGTGTGTGTGTGTGTGTGTGTGTGTGTGTGTGTGTGTGTGTGTGTGTGTGTGTGTGTGTGTGTGTCACATGTTGGAGCTTGTGTTTGTGTGTTTGTGTTGTTGTTGTTTTCTCAGCCAGTTGTTGAGCTTGTAATTAAAGTCTGCATAATTTTACTTGGTGCAGAAATATGTAATAATTGGAAGGAAACAGCCCTGTCTCCTAAGGCCTGCGGTTTTAATCTTAATCTGTTTGTTATTGTACTTTTTTTTTTAGAACTAGTGATAAGCCATGAGTGGGATAATTTAAGATGGAAAGGAAGCTTCAAAGCAGGACACAAAGTCAACGGTCTCAGAAAGGATAATACCACAAGCCCACCAATGCTAGCTTTGGTGTATCGATGATAGCCGAAGTAGCTTTTAGAATATTCTAACTTTTTAAAAATGTGTCAAACTTTTAAGTGATCTGATAATCCCCACTCATCAATAATGCAGGAGTTTAGTCATTTGAAATATTAATCATCATAAAGTACCAAAGTACTGAAAGGCAAAATTGATGGGACGATTCTGATCAGATGAGAGGGGAAAGCTCACTGAAAATGTCTTCAAAACTCACAAGACAGAGAACATGAAAATAAAATATAAGTTGGGGTTTAGGAGAAAGTACAAGTGCATTCTGGGATGGATGAGTTTCAGGGACAAATGACAATTATAGATGCGTTCAATGTCCATCACTGCTGGTTCAAAGCAAACTGAGCTTTCCCTCTCAGCAGACACACACACGCACAAAGTATTTATTGACCTCAAACATGATACTTTGATCTAGACGTCTCAATCACATTTTCCTTTTGTCTCCGTCTGAATGACGCGATGAGAAGAAAAGGCCACGGTTTGAAACTAAAGCCTGCCAGACACTGTTACCGCTCCTTCAGATGACGTACCGTAGGAACAACTAAGGAGCAATAATCATATGCAACAGCCATGTGAAATAATAATGGCGTGTGTGTGTGTGTCAATACACTTCAGTTCAGAAGGGAGTGAGTGAATGAACTCAGGCAAAGCAAAGACGTTGTCATCAGATGTGTGTCAGCTGTGGTTTGTCTGCATCTCTTATCTGTATTATGCATATATGCCTGAGTGTCTCTATGTATTTGTTTGTGTTTGTGCATGTGCTTTGTGTGATGTGCACACAATGCAACTTTTTGACTTCACCTGTGTTGGTGAAATTGCAAAGACATGTAAATCATCATTTGCATATGTTTTGTCTATGTTTGCTTTATCGGCCTGCACATGCAGTTTACCTGTGAGCGTGTCTGTCTGTCTTCAGGTTTACGGCTATATGTATTTGTGTGTATGTATGTATGTATGTATATGTGCTCCACTGAAGTAGTCACTGCTCATGGCTTTGCACCCTGGGGTGTCAACAGAGAGGCCGGCTGGGTGTGCGTTTCGTCTCTCGGTGTCTATCTCTGTGTCTCAGTGCCCATGAGTTCACAGTGCCTGCTCTCCCAAGAGAAATACGTCTCCTCTTCTCATCTGGAGTAACAGAAATGTTGTGTAACCTTCAATTGCCTCTGGACAAGACAGAAGGATAATGAGGCAACTCCTGTCACGCACCCAAATATGCAGTGTGTCACATTCACATCTCAGCGATGCCATCAGAAAAGTCCTGACTCCACTGAGCTCTTGGCAGATTTCACGCTGTATTTTCATCCTCACCCTGGCTTCCAACACACATTGTCGATTTTTAATAGCAAATGTAATGGGAACAGTTGTTGTGGCCCAAAAAAACCCAATACAAATGTTGTTCATCATGAGTTTCATAAGAAGACGTACGATGAAATCCCTGAATTAACACCAACCTTTTCTTGGTTCCCTTTACCAACATGTTGTGTCTGTTCTTTCTTCATAATTGACTCCTTCCTTGCTTTTTCCTCCAACTGATCAGTCCTGAATGTTAAAACAAGACTTAAAGCACATTTGAGAAGCTGTATTATTAAAGAAATGTTTTGATGGTGTTTTGTAGTACCATGAGGGTAACACACACACACACACACACACACACACACACCACCCACCCACACACACACACACACCCACACACACACCACACACACAACACACACACACACACACACACACACACACACACACACACACACACACACACACACACAACACACACCACACACACACACACACACACACCACACACACACACACACACACACACACACACACACACACCACACACACACACACACACACACACACACCCACACAAAATCAAATGTCTCTCTAGTTATTCAGCAGATGGTATGAATTTATTGTACAGAGAAAAAAACCTAACAAGCCTATTTCGTAAAATGTTAAACTACAATATTTCTGGCCCACTGATATTTTAGAGTGATACAGAGGGGCAATGTTTTTATGATTATGCATTTCTTTTCCTGTGCCCTGCTGCCCACCTCTCCTGTTCAAACGGCACAGGTCACACAAAGATGGCAAGAGATACTGAAAGATACATCAACATGCAGCAAGTAATTCATATTGCTCCTTTATTTATCAAGGTATTTCTCTAAAAGTGTTTCGCTCTCATACCCAGACAAAGGGCCAGAAGCATTTGCTGTTGTTCCACTAAAATGCTCTTTCTTTTTTTAAGACAATGTTTCTTCATCTGACTATAAATATTCATCATAGAGTAAAATTAGAAGCCTGCTCTTTCTGTGTGAGTGTGGGTTGCAGTCACTTCAAGAAGCAACCATTTACGTGAAGGACCCTGCGAGTGTGTGTGTGTGTGTGTGTGTGTGTGTGTGTGTGTGTGTGTGTGTGTGTGTGTGTGTGTGTGTGTGTGTGTGTGTGTGTGTGTGTGTGTGTGTGTGTGGCCTAGCATTACTATACTTGTGGGGACCTAAATCTGTTTACACAGTCACGTGTGGGGACTGGCTTCCCTTATGGGGACAAATTGGAGGTCCCCATGAGGGGAATCATTCATTTTAGGGTGAAGACTTGGTTAGGATTAGGGTTAGGGTAAGGGTTAGGGTTAGGCATGTGTTGGTTATGGTTAAGGTTAGGATAAGTCTCCAGGAAATGCATGTAAGTCAATGTAATGTCCCCTGAAGTGATGTATACATGGTATGTGTGTGTGTGTGTGTGTGTGTGTGTGTGTGTGTGTGCGTGTGTGCATGTGTGTGTGTGTGTGTGATTGTGCTCAGAAGGCTCCCATTGGAATGAATTATTTAGAGGAGAGTCTCTTTTACTTATCCACGGTCGACTGGCCGCCGGCACGTAAAGTTCTGCTCCTGACGACATAAGAGACTATGGTCACCACCCACCCCTATGTGATATGCCCCTATGTTACCCTTCAACCCCACCCTAACATATCCCAGCATGCTCCCGTGTTCCACTGCGGAATTCTTCATATTGCAGATTTGCTTTTTGGGAGATAGGATCCCTAACAACTGTAGAAAGAGTGAAACGGACATGTCTGAAGAGAGAGGGGAAAGTACAAGGTTTTTAATGTAATACCCAAGGTGTATACAAAATTGCCAACAATTTGTAAAACAACTCAAGCATATAACATCATATGTTTATCAAAAGTATGATCCCAAAGAGCAACTGAAATTAGATCCGACACTCACACGTGCTGCGATAAGTCGGTCATTCTTGAGTCGTGCTATCCAGGAGCTTGATGCTAGCAGTCGGTGTCAACAGTGAAGAATCGTTTAAAATATTCATATATGTGGCTGGCTCAATAATGTATTATCCCTCAATTTAGTACCCAAAGCTTTGCTGTGCCCTGCTTCGGTCCAACCGCCCCATGTACTTGAAGTTCAATCATTCAAGAAAGATATACAGCTGTGGCAAACTCACAACATTACAAATACCGATTTAAGTGGCTGAGGCTTTCTAGTTGTAACTGATTGGTGTTTCTTCCTCATAATATTACAAGTGGCATCCATTAATGTCTTTGTACACTGTTTGTTGGAGGATTGGGAGAGTTGGCTTGTTTACCAGTTCATTTCCTGTTGATAGTGTGATAGGGTATACGTTGGTGGAGAGCCGTCGAGGAAAATTGCTTGCATCACTCAAATGTTGTCCAAATATAGCTGGAGAAGCTGCTTCTCTGGCTGATCTCTTCATTCTGTGTCAGCCAGGCGCTGATGTGACCCTGTCAGGTGGCAGACTGAGACTGATGGGATACCATGCTGTACAGCTGCTGCATCTCCATATTTATAACTAGACTATATCCATGCCATAATCCGCATAGCAAGATCCATGCTGCTGAGTGCACACTGTCAACATCCCACTCTCTCGCTCTGTTTCTCATTCTCACCTCCTCAGGTGACACGTGTAATCTTCCTCTTCCTCTTTACCACACACACAAACATAAATGTGAAAATGCTCATTCAGTACTTTCTACAAGGATTAGGTGTGAGGGGCTGCTGGGAGCCACAGGGCCAATTTGGCCGGAGAGTAAAGGACTGTGTGTGTGTGTGTGTGTGTGTGTGTGTGTGTGTGTGTGTGTGTGTGTGTGTGTGTGTGTGTGTGTGTGTGTGTGTGTGACAGTGCTGACAGGCACATTCAGTCTCACCCGTGACCTTTGATACAGGGAAAGAAGGATAAGTCAGAAAAGAGAGGAGCTTCAAAGGAAAAATGCTTTGCTGTGCTTTTGCTTTAGAGACGCAGCTTTGGCCACTTCACCAATCGTGCACCAGTATTTGTGACTGTGTGTCCGAGCTCTTTCTTTAAAGTACACATCAAAGTCTACAGTTACACTAAACCTGCTGCATGATTATTAAAAATAATTGCAATTGTTTTCTTACATAATAGTTGTAAAACATATCAAACAGTAAGTGGTTGCTAAGAAGTAAGCTAAGAAAGTGATCGTAACTATAAGAAAACATCATTATATATTTAAAGATCATTACATTTAATTAGATAAAATAAAACATATTCATTACTTACATAGAACAGATGCAATTTCTTTCTGAAATAAAGTAACCAAGACCATCTATTTTCTCTCCTGTGCACGCCTCCCGTATCTAATGCTTTGGTCCTGCTGTCTTTGTCTTCCTCAGGGACCAGCGGCAACAGACTCATTGAGTTACGTCTATTACAAAGCCATTCACCCGCTACAAGAATGATCTGTAATTGTGAGAGCCAGGTGCAGGAGCTGGTGTTGAAATGTCTTGCTTTAAAGATGCATTGTGTGAGTGAGTGAGCAATTAGTCATACAGTTCTTCACACATCTTTTCTCTGAGAAAATTCCAATTCAAAGTTTTTCTCTTTCATTTGTACTGGACATTGATTTTTTTTTTTTACTTCCACTTAACAACACAAAGATGTATACGCAATCTTTGTGTTTTGTAATTGTTTGTTATATATAAATTATATTGTTATATAATGAGTCAAAAGACACCAGTATCATCCATCTGCCACTGACAGATCTTTGACTATGCTGCTAAAACCGACACTTCAAAAAGTGAAAGAAGTCAACAATGAAAGTCTGTACTGCTACTGCTTTGCAAGTGTAGCAACCGCTACACAAAAGTTCAGATTTATACAAATATTTGTGTTTAAAGCTGTTGGTGAACTAATTTAAAATCTGATTGATTTTAAATACATTGGCTTAGAATTATTTAAAGAAATGTTTTGTATACATATCATCCTTTCGTGTCCAAATCCATCCATTTGCTTTTTGTACCGTCTCACTATGTTACTGGTGATAGGACCAATCTCAGTAGTACAATAGGAATCTTAAGCAACAGATGAAACACTCAAGGATACAGGAAGACTTGATTCCAGGACCTTCTTTATTATTAAATAACATAAGACAGTTTGGATTTTTATATATTTTGACAAGTTTAATCTACATTGTGCAGTTCAATGTGTTTCTATACAGATTGCAGTGAAGGTGTGAATTAATGTGTGATGCATTATTATACTTGGTGTGAGCACATGTGGATAAAACAAACAGTTTCTACAGCCAGCATCCTTCTCAGGAGCCATGCATAACTCCTTTGTATTTTACAAATGTATTTACAGGAAAACACAGAAGACAACAGAAAAAGAAAATCCTGAAGAAAAAGTGCCAGCCATCGAATGACCTTCATATCACAACATATTATTACCGCTATCAGGATTTGTCTTTAACTTTAATTATAGACATATTGTACCACATTTCTCATAAGTGTCTCGTCATTAATGCACATCTTAAAATCCTACTGCGAAACTCACAAAGGTATTCAGGTTCTTCTTTCTCAGTGATGTGTGTGTGTGTATAGGTTATTCTAAAGCAATTATAATAACATTGTATTTCATTAAGACCTGACACATTCAAAGACCCATATATTCACAATAGTGTTAATTTCGTGAGCTATTTTTAAATTTAGTTTTAGTCTTAGTCCTGTGTTAAATTTCCTTTTTAGTTTTAGTCATATTTAGTCACCTTCATCCTGTTTTTGTTTAGTCAAGTTTTAGTCGACTAAAAGTCTGAGCATTTTAGTCTTATTTTAGTCAAAGAAAACTAATTATTTTAGTCTACTTTTTGTCAAAGAAAACTTTTGTAGTCATCAGATTGTAGAACATTTCAGTCAAACTACAAACTAGTCAGCCAAAACCAATAATTTGTAATTTTAGCATAAATAAGATGATATCTTGTCCTTACTTGATGAAAAACACAGGTTGAATGATTAAGAAGCTTTGCAGAGAGTATCTGGTCAGGTTTGTGGTGTTTTTACCAGCTGTGTTATGGCCACATTGCTTCCCTTCTGATAAAACAATGCATTCGCTTTTTTTCTCCGCCTCATTGTAGCGAAAATGGGTCCAAATATCAAATAGTTTATTTCTCCCAAGCAGTGGTCGCCTTAGACTTTTTCGTTGTCAATCATTTTGACGGACAGGATCTTAACATTTCCGTCATAATCCATTATTACCCGTCGAGTCTGTCTCACTCGCGCTGACGGGGGGGGGGGGGGGGGTATTCGGTTAAGCAGCACAGACACACAGCTGCTGCCCTGCCGCAGCACCGGAAATGGAACTGCTGGAAGAAAAACTGACTATCAGAGATGTAACGTTATCTTTGATAATATTTCGTCTCCTCATTTTTCGTCAACGAAAGTAAAGAGAGATTTTGGCATAGTTTTTATTTAGTAAACTACATTTTCGTCTTGTCACTTTTCGTCAACGATATTGCATGTTGATTTCGTTACAGTTAATGTTTACTGCCGTCGGTGCCGTCTCGTCATCGTCTCGTTTTAGTCATGGAAAAAAAGGTCGTTGACGAACATATTTCGTCATTGTTTTAGTCAACGAAATTAACACTAATTCACAACACATGCCTCTTTCCAACAGCTATCTGATAAATGTGCACTACCTAGGCAACATTTCTTCAGGTATCTACAGATTCGCAGTTTTGTTAATAATAGATTTCCTTAGTTTCCTAATCCTAATTCCTAACTGATTCGCCGCTAAACACACTCCTTAGGCCGTTACCTACTGTGAAGGGAATGATGACGTGTATTTACGCTCAGATTTACTCTCTTCGTTTGGTTACCCTGAACTCCATTAAATCTCTTTGGGAAATAGATTTTGGGGAGGAGATTTCTGAAGAACTTTGGGAAAAAACCCTTGCTAATGTACATAAATCTTCTATTTGTGCTAGACATGGACTGATTCAGTGCAAAGTAGTGCATCGCACACGCTTTACTAAACTCAGGCTCTCTAAAATATATAAGGAGGTGGACCCAACTTGTGACAGATGTAGCCAAGCACCGGCGAGTCACGCACACATGTTCTGGTCTTGTCCGGTCTTACACTCTTATTGGACTGACATCTTTAGATCACTGTCAGAAATCACTGGAAAACCGATTGCTCCTAATGCCATGACCGCACTGTTTGATGTAACCCACCAACATGGCCACTCTCTTCTCTGGAGACAGCCTACATAGCCTTTGTTACCTTACTAGCCAGACGCCTGATATTGCTCATGTGGAAGTCTCCAACATCCCCTTCACACACCTTGTGGTTAAAAGAAGTCCTAAATTCAGCCAAACTCGAGAAAATAAGGTGCATACTGAGGGGCTCCCTGGGGAAATTCCACAAGATGTGTAACCCCTTCTACAATACGGGAGCTGGACATGCCGGATGTCTCTGTACAATAGGGTGGTGGACCTGCGGTGTTAAACTGTGATTAGTGGGTGGCTGACTGACCAACAAGTGCTATGTTTTTTATTTATTTTTTATATATTTGGTCTTTTTGTTCCATTTATACACATTGTTTGATCTCTACTTTTGCATTATGTTATTAATAATGGACTTAGACTCAGAGCCTTTAGATTTCGTTTTTTTTGTTGTTGATTTTTGTCCAGTCGCAGTCCATTTTTGGTTTTGTTTCATTTATTTTTTGTTTTATTTTGTCTTTGTTTTTTATCCTGTCGGACTCGAACCACATTGTTGTCATCCTAATTTGTTTGCCAACTGCTATTGTGCTGTCTGTCTGGCTGTTTGTTTATAAAAAACTAAAATAAAAAGTTGAAAAAAAGACCTGACATTGTTAAACATACTGTATAATACTGTACAATAACAATGACTGAGTGGAAATCTCAGTCAAATACACACAATGGAAATGCATAGAAGATTGGACGAAAGTGGAGACAGGAGACTACGGTGAAGAAATAAGCTGCAGGCAGTTGCAGGTCAAAATGATGGCACCGAAGAGGAGAAAATCTGAGAGGTGCGCAGATGTGATAATCATGTCAGAAAAAAAACTGTGGAGAAGAGACTGAATAACAGCATTGCCGGCCCATTGAGAGGGCAAGACAAAGATGTAATGGGAAATCAGGGTAAGTCATGTGAGGAAACAGCTGAGAGCTAGAAGTGATGGCTGATTTTGGACTCCCAGAGGAAAGCATGGAGAGACAAAACGCCGCAAAATGAAAAAGAAGACAGTTTGATTTGAAAGAGCTGCAGGAGGGATTATTCCCAAAGTATTTCAAGTGGGGCACAGAGACAGACTGAAGTAGACAAAAAGAGAGGGAGAGAGAGAGAGAGAGAAAAGGGGCAAAGACGAGTGTCTCATTGAAAGAAGCTGATGAGCGGCTGGAGGAAGAGTCCCACTGTTCCCAAAATACACACTGTCACAAAAACCCACAGGAAGATCCTGTCGATGACCATGGCGACGTACTTCCAGTCGTCCTCCACCTGAGGAGAATAAGGAAACAAATATGTTGGCAAGTAAGTAGAAAAAGTACAAAATATCACAAATCACACAAACCCTTATGGAATTCCACTATGCTTCTGAAAAATCTGCTTGATTGTAATTATGAAATGTCTGTCAAACATCTTTCTCCATTGTCTATTTGTTTTGGGTAAGGGTAAAATAAGATTGAGTTATTCTCCCTCCTCCTTTTTGGTCATGGAATATGTAAAAAGAGTTGTGTTTTGAGGCTAATATGATTTCTATTATCTTTTTAATCGTGCTCTGCCATGCTGTGATGTCACTGTATCAACACTACAGATGTGTGTGTGTGTGTGTGTGTGTGTGTGTGTGTGTGTGTGTGTGTGTGTGTGTGTGTGTGTGTGTGTGTGTGTGTGTGTGTGTGTGTGTGTGTGTGTGTATTCTTTGATCAGCCAGGTGTGGACAATAGGATGATGGCTGCCCTGACCATAATGCCATTGTGTCCTATAGAGGAGGCTATTCAGCATGCATAAAAGAAAGATCCCAGCTTTGCTAAGAAAAGATGGAGCTGAAGCAACAAACATATCAGGGCCATGCAGAGTGTGCAGGAAGCGTACGCAAAGCCATCCATCTGCAACAAACAAGCCGCTTTACACTCCCTTTATAGCACAGGGAAATGCTTTTCTACACTCTTTCCTTTAGCTATAGAAATACACATGCTGCAGAGATAACACATACACAGTAAAGCTCTGTTATCATTATGTTTATATGTGTGTGTATTGTACATTCTGGGGACTAAATGTGTGCTTTCCCCAATGTTGGGAAAAAACTCATCTAGGCCTCTAGGCTCTGGGTGAATACATACTCTGCACCACACCTTCCTTGTTCTGAATTGTTTATCTTAAATATATACCCCACACACCACCACATATTCACACAGTCCCTTGCAAACACTACCAATCTACAGATGTATCATTCACACAATCAGTATATTTTAATGCTTTTGTAGATACATTTGATCAAGGTTATTAGACCTCTGTCGCAACATATTAGTCATACTCAACACCGTAAACTCAAGCTTGCGTTCGTACCTCTTTGGCTTTGTTGCGAGTCCTCATGTTCTCTGCGATGTACTTCACGCTCTCTATGGCCTGCTTGATCTCTGGCGACACAACGGAGAAGGCAACGACAGCGCTGATAGGTGAAGGGGCTTTCACTGGCCTCTGCACCTTGGGTATCTCCGACTCCTTGGGCGCCTGGGTCGGGGTCACCTGTGAGGACGGGGGAGGTGGAGGAGGAGGAGGGGGAGGAGGTGGCGACACCATCGGGGGAGGGACAGGAGTCGGTACCTCCTTGCCTCTGTAGGGACATCGCCTGTTAATGTCCCGGTTCTTGTCTCGGTTAACCTCGCCATACTCCACACAGTTCATTGAAGCACTCGCTGATGCAGCCCCGCCTCCTGCCCCAACATCTGTGGGTGGAAACGCTACACCCCCAGTTATACCGCCAATAATAACACTTCCTGAACCACTTCCTATGCTGGTCTTTCTCTTCTTCCTTCCTCCTCCTGTTACCGCAATATTGGCAGTGGTGGAGCAGCCCTGGTCGATTGGCCTCCTCATCAGCATCACCCTGGGCAACACCCCAAGGAACACGGACCTCACCCAGTCCGGCATCGTGTGAGTCATGGGGGTGCGGTAGTGGACGTTCAGCACAAAGACAGTGATGACGATGCTGAGCGTGACAAAAATCATGGTGAAGAGGAGGTACTCGCCGATCAGAGGGATGACGAGGGACGTGGAAGGGATGGTCTCGGTGATGACGAGCAGGAACACAGTGAGGGAGAGGAGGACGGAGATGCAGAGGGTGACCTTCTCGCCGCAGTCAGACGGGAGGTAGAAGACCAGCACCGTGAGGAAGGAGATGAGGAGGCAGGGGATGATCAGGTTGATGGTGTAGAAGAGAGGCAGGCGGCGGATGTAGAAGGAGTAGGTGATGTCCGGGTAGATCTCCTCGCAGCAGTTGTACTTGATGTCATGCTTGTATCCCGGAGCGTCGATGATCTCCCACTCTCCACTTTCCCAGAAGTCTTTCAAGTTGACCTGAGGAAATGCAAATGGGATGTGAATGGCAGTTATTTGGAGGAAAACTACATTTTAAAAACAAAATGTTTTGTTTTTTCAAGACTACAAGAACTCAGTTTAAAAAGACACAAGAAGTGGATAGCACAAATATTCAAAAGGGGTCTAGAAATGGTAACATCTCTCTTAAAACCAGTTAAGCCCCGAGCCTGTTTTTCAGGCCTCAGGCTCGAAAATGACATTTCCAGAACAAATGACCATATCTTCTCTTCTAAAAGGGTTAAATTAATCATCTTTTTTCTCAAAGCAATGACAAACCTGTGAGTTGGATGTAGAAAAGTCAGAATCAATATAGAATATTTTTATTTTAAAGTAAATTCAGATTGAACATAGTAACAAAATGTAAATTATAGTGTCCGTCCAAAAGAAAAACATTACTTATAGTGAAAACCACCCTTAAATGATGGGATAGTAGACTAAAAGCTTTAGGAATCCAAACACTATAACATATAATAAGTACCCTGTATCAAGATTGATGCAAAAACAAGTTACATTTGACCTTTATAGAGAGATTTAGCAAAAAAGAACCCACCTTTGGGGTCATTTGGGTGGATTTGCCGTTTCTCTGGAACCCATTGGTCAATTTTGGTCATTGACATCTCTTTTGATCCGTTACAGCCAATATAATCGAAGGGGAAGTTCCACATACACACACACATTACCATTGAGGAGTGAGTGTGACGCGCACGCAGTCGAAAGCTATGTTACGCTCTGAAAACTGAAAACTGAAACCTAGGCTCAAACTAGTAAATATGAAGATGGATTATCAGTAATCATTTCAAAGTGACACAGACACATTGGATTAACCATTGGATTAACCTTCAGCAGCGTTTTTATCGTTTTGATGCCATTGAACACAACTTTTGATCAGAACAACAGCTAAGGTAAGAATATCTCCGTGTTTCCTCCGTGAAGCTACGTGTTGTGATGTCTGTTTTTGCTTCCCCTGTCGCAAGTTCTGATCGCTCAGTGATGATACTTATATGTCTGGAATTTGTGGAATCTCAGCTCGCTAATCGACATCGTGTTTGTGCAGATCCGATCAGTAATAAGGGTATTTTACCTTGAGTTCTGTGCTAACTGCATTAACATTTAGCTCAGGGCTAATTCAGAGCCTTTGTTATTACCCTTATGTTTCATTTTGCTAAAAATGGTTAATATTGTCTGATAGCTGAGTTTCTTCCCGTTAATGTGTATGACACATTCATAGTTTATTAAATGTTAAGCAGCCCTCAGACGCTGTTTCTTGCAAGATGTTACGTCATGCCCCCAGTACCGGGGCATGGGGCTTAACTGGTTAATATATTTTGGTATTAAAGTGAAGGAATTTGATAGAAGTTGTTCCCAATTTGTCTCACTAGAATGACTAGATCATATGAGCAGATAAAAGCGTAGGTGTGACTCAGTACTGAAACCTACCTTTTAATGTCTTTGAGTCCTCACAAAAACAAAGCGTATTGTGTTATAAACATGCCATGTAGAACATAAATGGCCCTGATCTGTCCCCTGTCACTAACCTTTGAGCCAATCAGCACCAGGTCGATCTTGGCCTTGTCGTATGTCCAGGAGCCAAACTTCATGGAGCAGTTCTGGTAGTCAAAGGGGAAGTAGGTGATGTCCATGGGGCAGGAGGATTTAAAAATAGCTGGAGGAACCCAGGTGATGGTGCCATCAAACTTCAGCAGAGCCTTGGTCTTGTCTTCCACAAGAAAGTCACCTACAGCACTTTGAGAGATGTAAATGTCATTTCACTTAGAGGCCATTACAACATTTACTGTAACAGAAAAGGTCAGAAGATGTAGAGCATGGATAAATACAAATAGCATGTACAAAAAAAGACAACTTCTTTTATGTGTGTATTTGTGCACTCAACTTACTTGTTATACAAAACAATATCTGGCCTCCAAATTTTATTGGATGGAACTCGTATGAACTCAATCCCATCGTACTCAATAGGGGCCCATTTCAGCTTGTAGTCGTTCCAGACCTTAATGACCAACACAATGTAGCATGAGTAAAAAACTCATGTAATATATCAGTAATGATGTCACACAAAGGATAAATATTACTCACATGTCTCAGCCACAGATTGGTCTCCATAATCTGATTCACCTCATCCTGTAAAGACATAAAGGGAGAATTGGTAACAAGAGAACATTTGAATTTTTTAAAATAAGAAACAATGAGTTTATTCTCTACTCTCACCACTTTGACCAGCTGGGACATGGAGACCTCAAACTCCACGGTGACTGGATCAGATACATTCTCCACTGGTCGGATGAACTGGTTGTACCTCCTGAACAATCTCCGAAATAATCTGTCCTCCCCCTTAGATGAAAAACAGCCTAATGAAAGAAATGAGAAAACAGAGTTAAACCACTAAATATATGGCTTTGATTTTGAAACCCCTACATACCTTGGATGTTTAGAGACAATGACAAAAGGGAAACATTTTAACGGGGTTCATCAATCAAATGCAGAAGTTACTTAAGTTTTAGTTCTCTTATGGCACCAGATGCTAACTACAAAATATCTCAGACTGTACTCAATTACAGCATATTAAAAAAGGTACAGACTTCTTTCAATAAGATGTTTAATTTAAAGGCGTATTTAGTGATATTTGAAAAATCAATGTTTCTAAGTGATGTTAAGGTCAGTTTGTTCATACACTTTATACGCACTTGCTTACATATAAATAATTTATAAAATATTTTGTGCAATTCTAGATATTTTGTTAACGGACGTAAAGATGTGTTTTTAACTTTTTGCCCTGTTCATATCACTTTGTAGCTACCGCAGACACACTAAGCAACAACACAGTGGTAGTGGAGGTCCTAGGCATACTGTATGAAGCTGCATCTAGATACCTAGGGTTGTGGGGAAATGGAACAAATATTTAAGTTTGATTTAGATGAAACAACCCTTTAACTGTTTAATCAATACCTATTTGTTCTGGATGGAGTAAGGGCTGTGATTCAAAGGGTATTTTGAGAGGTGTTTTTACTGCCTGTTTGCAGAAGAAAAACAAAGCCTGCAAGCTTTTACAAAATCTCCAAACACGAGTTACTTATAGCTAAACGAAAAGGTGTGCCAATGGCTTGAGTGTGTCTGAAGAAGTGGTTTGGAGGCTTGATAAGGCAGTTCTGAAGGTCATGTGTGGAACACTGCCACTAGTAACACTGGTGCCTGAGATGGCACATTGACCCACGCCTGTCCGAGCAGAAAACGTTTCCTCACTTGGGACAGCACGCGCTCTCACCCTCCACCAGCATAAAATCAGCAACACCAACTCTATTCAGTATGTTATCATATAAGGTATTTTATCTTCCTTTCATTTTCTCTGTGTTCGTCCAATCTTTCATGTTCCTCTTTGTTGATTATAATTCTTGAATAGCCTCCTTTCTCTGTTAGGTATTTATTCTTTCTGAGTGACTGGTAAGTTTGGCATTTCCATGTCCGCCCTTCAAACATCGTCTGTCTAACTGTATGCTGTTGGATTTCCAGCTGAGTGGTGTGTTTGTTAAAGACGGGGCCAACCACTCAGATCACAGCTTTCAAATCTAAGAAGGGAAGCATGACACTATTCAACACATTCCCAAACCATCAAACTGCACTTTCAGAGCTGTGTGAACCATCTCAGATAAGGCAGAGAATGTGTTTTACCAAAAGCACAAATGGGTCACAGACCATTTAGACACACACAGCCACATTCAGTGAAAATGTTTTCTTCCTTTGTAACAACTAAATAAAACATGCTCCTTTAATGGGAAACTTTCTCTCTGCACAGGTCAGTTAACTCTTTAAAAGATGGTTCAAAACCTTACCCTCCAATGTTTTTCCTGTGATTGAAGATAGCATTTCTGGACTTTACTATGAGTAATGTGCTATTGGTAATATGTCTTCCACTGTCATAAGACACTAAACCCACGCACTCTAAAAATGGACTTTCAGTAAGATGTGACTTTTTTGAAAAATCTATATACTGGAACAAATATTTAATAATAAGTTTCCATACAGTGAAGTCATAAAGCTGTTGGTCCATGTATTGCCATTGGGAGTACACATAGATGAATATCTTGCAGACAACTCAGATTACAGTCTGTCTGGTTTCTCATTTTAACAGACTTCGTTCATTTGCTCATGTTTACAGAATCACACTTGCCCGGTCTGGGGAAATAAAAATGTAATTAAAGTGTATCCCTTGTTAGTTTATTTTAAGAGCAGTCTGAATCTAAAACATGTATAGCATTGATATAGAAATGCAATGAACACACTTTATTTTTACAGTTTACTGATTTTAACAACCATTTGTATCTGCCTCACAGGGGACCAACACAGCTCAGGGGTAGACTCGTTTTACAGCTTAAAATTCAAAAACACCCACAACACTTACATAATCGCAACAACTGGTGCACATAAAACACTGACTTAACACAGTCCGGACAATATTTAGTCATGCATGAATGAAAAAGGAACAGAACGCTGAAGCCAGCGCACTAATACTCACTCACCTGATGTATCATATATTACACATGCAATTATTATTACTTCATATTTGGAGTTCAGACACTGCAGGGTGCATACCAGCCGAGGCATAAGTTATTCATCAAGGCGCAGAGGTAAATGGAAATCAGGTCGCACAGCTTTTTCCCTCATCCTGTTTATTCCCTCAAACATTTTCACTGCATAGCTTTCCACAAACTCACCATCACGATCAGTCTCCCCATCATGATGAAGATAATGTAGCCTGAACAATTTGGGGATTGTTATCTTACTTTAGTAACAGGCAGGATTAATATAAAAAGTTAACTGACTAAAAATGAATGACCTGTCAGATCTAGTTCTCCACGGTTAGGAATTTGCATTATACTTTAGTGGCTTCAAAACTCTCAAGAAGTTTTCTGAGGTCAGTAACATAGAGGAGTTGAGTTTTAAAGCTTAATGAAAAGGCCTCTCTCCTGAGATGCTTGTGTAATTTCAGCTCTTGGTACCTGCCTTGAAAACTGCCCGCTACTCTGCGATTCGCTGCACTCATATAAAGTTGTCTAAGCCTCTAATTGGCTGAGGGGAAACCAGGGCAATTATAATCAGTCAATTAATTGGACCTTTTGTTCACTGAGGCCAGAAAAAATTAAGCCAATATTATTTTTTCTCTGTTGGCAGTCACTCCTCTAATTCCCTACTTTGTTCCTCCAAAGAAGAGACTTAATTTAAAAAGGAAGTTAATTATAACCTTTGCCCTTTCACCTCACATGGTTTTAAGCACACACACTCTCTTGGCATTGAATGCAAGGATGTAACTTGTGTGGCACATGGAGCCTTTATAAGTTTAGGTGTGAAAATACAAGGCAGTAAAATAAAAAATAAAAGCAAATTCATAGTAGTTTACATTTTAGAAATGGGCCAAAGTGGGGAATCAACAAAAACACTGATTTCCCTTCTGTAGAGCCAGGCTGCTAGCTACCAACCAAATGTCTTTTCTTGGATCAATTAACTTGTCTCAAGATTCAGAATAGAGTTGTTAATCACTGTGGACAGAACTGTCTTCGCCTCTGATGATGAACATCACATGAAATCAGCTCGACAGATGCGCTTCATTTTACCAAGCGTTCTTTTTTCCATCCCATCTTTTTGTGACTTGCTATAAAAGGCATGAGGCTTTGTTCTGACGTGGATGAAGTCAAGTCAAGCAGTCATGCATTTCACCCTTAAATAACCACATTGAATTAGAATTAGCAAGGCAACCAGCGAGTCTGTCCCTGTCTCTCGAGGCTACAGGAGCCTAAAGCTGCAGAAAGCCGTGGCCTGTGGGGGGCTCTTTGATCAGGCATGTGCTTAACAGGATGAGCCTGGGAGCGAGTGGTGGACACTAATTACCCTCCAATACACTGCTGACAGTGTGTGTGAGTGTGTGGAAAAGAGATACAAAGAGAAGAGAGAGAGAGAGAGAGAGAGAGAGAGAGAGAGAGAGAGAGAGAGAGAGAGAGAGAGAGAGAGAGAGAGAGAGAGAGAGAGAGAGAGGAACAGCGGAGAGAAGAGATAGGAAAGTGACAGCAAGCAGCACAGAAAAGTAGATAGCGTGTCTTTGCTCTCCAGGGTTTCTGATGGCCCGCCATGCTGGGTGACGCACAAGAGGATTCACAGTGATCATTGAGTGTGCTGTGACCATCCCATGAAGAAAATGGTTCATGTTTTTTAATGTGTGTCTCCATGTATGAGGGCTCGCATATATATGAAACTGTTTGTGCGCCTGTGTGGACACACATGTTACTATTTATGTACAGTATGTCCGCTCACCTTTGGTTAACTCACTCTGAACAGCATATGATTTGTTTTCACTGATGCGTGTAATTCAATGGCCCTTTGCATCCATACTTTCATGATGGGAAGAAGGTGTGTGAGTTTTGAGGTCAGATGTTCTGCTTGTATTGCGGGGTATTGTAAGTAAAGTCACTTTTAAAAGATACAAATTCCTCAATTACACGCTTGTACTTGACAGGCTAGGAGCGTTGGGAACCAAAAGAGAAAAACACAAAACGAAACCAAACAAAATATTGTCTTTACAGCAAAGGGATGTTCATGTCCTTACAAAGATGCTTATAGCTTTTGCAAAGAGTAAACACAGACACAAGGCCTTATGGAATTTCTCCAAAAATAGAAATGTGGTAAATAAGGACAACAAATACAGACTCTTTTTATGTCACTTGAACTCATCCAGTGAATGTATCCACAATACTGAGGAATGAAGTGAGCAGATAGACAGCCAGGGAAACACGTAGAAGGGAGGGAAAGAAAGGGGAGAGCTCCTTAAGGAGATACAACTCAATACTCTACCCTCAACAATATGTTACTTAAAATGAGAATAACAGAGGATGATTTTCAATGTGAGCCATTATCAGCATTTACAGCAGAGTTTACTTTTAAGAATAAAAGGTAGCTACAGTTTGTCACATTTATCTGAGCTCTTATTGCAGCCGGAGCTGAAAACAGCCGCACTGCTGCAGAAACACATTTTGGGAGCTGTGCCTGGAGTGGGAGGTTGTGGTGGTTTTATCGCGCAGCAGTTGCAACTAATTGAGAAATGCTGCTGCCTGTTGATCATGCATGCCAGCAGCATTGACTGAATCAGTTTGGAGTTTATATATCTATTGGGAGGGATGAAACCCTCTTTAATGGTCACACATGCCGAGCACACAGCACACACAGTGAAATGTGTTCTCTGCTTTTAACCCATCCTAATACCAGGAGTCTAGTACTAGGAGCAGTGGGCAGCTATTGCACAGCGCCCGGGGAGCAATGGGAGTGAGGGGGGAAGGGGGATGTCCGGTGCCTTGCTCAAGGGCACCACGGCAGGGCAGGAGGTGACGTTTTTAGGTCTGGTAGGGGACTTGAACCGGCGACCCTACGGCTCACAGTCCAATCCCCTACTGACTGAGCCACTGCCAGACAATAGTTTCAAACTATTGCGAATAAATGTATTTCCTACCACACAAGTCTAACACCCAACCTTATACAGTACTCAGGTGGCATAAAATAAACCACATCACACGTAAGATTAAGGGAAAATTATCCGGGATACAAATAGTCTCTTGGCTGTGAAGTGATGCTGCAATCCCCTCACACAGAGAACTAGTTTTTTCTTCTAGTTCAAGTAACCAGAAAAAAAAAAAAAAGCTTTCTGACCCACTCAACTGCCCTACAAGAATTAGGTGTAATAAAATGATCTTCTCTTGACCTGACTCCTTCACAGACAGCTTCAAGCACTGAGTAGTGGGAAAGTATTGAGATGAAGGACACAGTAGATCATATGACTGGGTAGCTGAAGCTATTTTTCTGGGTAAAGTGAAAAACGTAGGCAGCAGAAACTTCATAGTTCAATTCTACATCATGTCTGTGGACTCACCATGAAGCATATATATATATGTTTTTTAATACATGCTACAACTCCACTCCCTAACTCAGCTCGGCAAACATTTCTTTAGCCCAGTCTCAATTAGGGTAACCCTTCTGAGCTACAGCCAAACACACCAATGAAGAAGCTTGTTACGATCTTGGAACCACAAGGATATAAAGACTCAAATGCACGACCCGGGAGCCAGAGGTAAAGTATAATTATTATACTTTATTAACAAAAAAGAAAACAACACTCTTAATAGAGGCGACAAAAAAAGGCTAAACATAAATCGCTCACAACGTGAGGACAGAAACTTACGACAGAGTTTCAGGAGCGTAGTTAGAGTATGGTACAAAAAAGGCAATCGTGGAAAGAGCAGCGATCTGGCATGAGGACAGGACAAGACAAACTGACAACAAACAAAGGGGAACAGGGGAATATATACAGGAGATAACAAGGCACAGGTGAAAACAATCAGGGGCCGGGCTGAAACTGATGAGAGCAGGAGAACACACTAGGAAAGACAACACAAGAATAACAACACAACACATGATCGACTCAGCATTTCTGACGGTGCACAACAAAGCTATAACATATTTTGAAGGTTTCATTTAAATGATAACTTTGGGTAACTAGTGCCATGATATGTGAGGCAGTGACCTGGGGAGTGTGATTAGCCTGAATGAAGTGATTGAGTGTCAATAGAAAACGTAAACAGGTAATAAGGAGAAAAGTGGGGAAAACACTGTCAGAAATCCAGACTGTCCTCCATTTGAAGCATCTGTTGTCTTGCTCAACCTCTCAAATAGCTACCTCTCGCTCTACTTCTCTCTCTCTACTTCTCTCTCTCTCTCTCTCTCCATCCTAAAGCGTGACTCAGTTCATCGCCAGCACTGAAAAGCAGGATGTCCCCAAGGAATCAGGCAACAGGGCTGTCTGGAGGAGGACGTGTGTGTGTGTGTGTGTGTGTGTGTGTGTGTGTGTGTGTGCGTGCGTGCGTGTGTGTGTGTGCGCGCGTGTGCGTGTGTGTGTGAAGAAAGTGTATGTGTTGGTTGGTTGGAGGGGAGATGATGGTTTAAGCCAATCCATAGGGGGATGGAATAAGTCCTCTGCCTGTGGTGGTTACACCATGTGTGCAGGAGGGGGGTTCAGTTGCAATAATCATACGACAATCGCGTTAAGCGGATCCTTAAGCCACACACACACACACACTCAGGAACACACATATACACACTGATTGCCTTTCAGACTTTAATGCAAATATATATCTTCTGAGAAAGTAAGCAAAGAGCTGTAACTCCAAGCTCAAAGTAGCATATAAGTCTGGCAGAGAGGAAATATGTTTGATGACGCTGTGTTGCAAGCAGAGAACTCCATACAAGCAGACTTAAACAGGGGCTTAAAGTAAACCATTTCAAAGGCTGGTGCAATAGAGAGCATTTGATTGTTGGCCATACTACAACCATCATTGTAAAGACTTAGTAGTGAAGGCTTTCTTTTATTGGACTATGCTATGAATTATTAGCAATGCATTTGCTGCCATCAGGGGCCAAACTTGTTAAATAGGCAGATCCTCTTCTCGCTGACAACACGCAGCAGCTATTAAAGAGCACTGTAAAGTGAGATAAAGGGTCAAGCCTGAAACGTAATGCGGGTCAGATCAGTATAATGCGGGCATGGCTGGACAACTCTCTCTGCCTATTTCTGCAAGGGGTGATCCGGGCTGCGGGGAAATGCATCAGGCACGTTCACTCATTTGAATCACTCTATCTGAAGCTTTATGGAAACTATCTTGTGCTGAAATGTTCTGATGTGTATTCAAATCTAACAAACAGGCTGTGACTTTACTCTGAATGTCATACCTCCAGATAACAGCCCAACGCTGCACAGAACTCTCACTCTTACCTCCAAGCTACTCCACCCAGATTAATCTAAAATACCCCAATCCTAAGGTCTGCAGCATCAGCCTTTCCTCTGTTGGCATGAGACAATACCTTCTGTAGCCTGCTAATCGGACACCCAATGGGAGTGTGTGTGTGTGTGTGTGTGTGTGTGTGTGGTGTGTGTGTGTGTGTGTGTGTGTGTGTGTGTGTGTGTGTGTGCGTGTGTGTTTTCCAGGCACTTATCTGCATACACAGCCCCTGTACAGAATCATAAAAAAGCCCACACAGCCAATAGGGGATTGAGGGAAGGATGAGGGAGCGGAGGATTGAGGAAGGTTAGGGCAAAATCCTTTCATTTTCTGGGGGTTTTCCTCCAAAGGCCAAGTGAACTATCTCTAACAAGCCAGGACTGAGCAGATTTCCTTTCACTTGAGCAAATGATGTTCTACTGAGGAGGGTATTGACACTGCCATCGCTTTTCAGCACCGCTTTCCTGTTCCTTTTGAAATGTGCCAAGTTCAAGGGCGAAGCTACAAAGCAGTTGGCTGTAGCAAATCTCTCCGGCTGAAGAGCATGACAGAGAGTGGCATCCCTTTCCCCTCAACACTGAGTCTGCATCAGGTTACAGGATGTGTGAAGCCACTGTCTTTCACATGTCGACCGGAACGTAACAACACGAAGGCACTTAGTGCTGCTCCCACGGGTGGACTGGTGGTACCACATCTGGGACAAACTCACTGCTGCACTCAGGGCTTTGAAGTTTTTGATAACATGGCAGGGCTTCAACCTATAGCCATAATAATTACCCTACCACATTTTGTTAAAAGCACACTGTGTTGTTCAGAGACAAATTGTTTAAATGGAACCAACCGAAAAAGACTTGTATCGCAGAGCTTCAGTCGGTAGACTACAAAACAACTAATGAAGCAAGAAATCTAGGTGTAGTGATGGACTCAGACCTGAATTTCAACAGTCACATCACAACAGTTATTAGGTCTCTAGGTCTATCACCTGAAGAACATATCTAGGATTAAAAAACTAATGTCACAACAGGATTTAGAAAAGCTTTGCTTTTATCTTCAGTAGACTCGACTACTGCAATAGTGTATTCAGGGCTGACAAAACAATCCATCAGAAAGCTGCAGCTGATTCAGAACGCTGCTGCACGTGTCCTCACTAACATTAAAAGAGTGGATCACATCAGTCCGGTTCTGCAATCTTTACACTGGCTTCCAGTCGGGCAAATACTTGATTTTAAAGTATTATTGCTAGTTTTGAAATCACTAAATGGTATTTTAACGATCTCCTGCATAATTATGAACCATCAAGGTCTTCTGGGACGGGTCTGCTCTCGGTTCCGAGAGTAAGAACAAAACATGGGAAACCAGCGTTTAGCTATTATTGTCACATCCTGGCCCTGGCTGATCGCCTCACCTGTGTATTTTCCCTCCCTCAATGAGCCTCAGCTGTCCCTAATGATCACTCCTCACCTGTGTATTTAGTCTGTGCTGTTTCCTTGGTCAGTGCCAGTTCGTCTTGTCTGTATAGCAGAAAGTGCTCCATGTTACTCTCCTGACGTAAGCTATTGTTCTAGCTGCTTAGCATTTGTACCAACCTAGTTGGTTGTTTTTTTTGTTGCTTTTTTAGTAGTTTTCCGCCAACATAGTTGGTTGTTTTTCGTTGCTTCCAGTCAGTACATTTTTTGATCATTGCCTGTTTCATTTTTACCTTTGGGATTAAAACACTTGACTAAAGACCTTTTTGCCTGGTTGTGCTCTTGAGTCCTATTTTTTGCTCGTGCCCGTACTTGTGTCTGATAATTATGCCCCGACAATCTGGAACAAACTGCCCGAAACATGCACGTCCGCAGAGACTCTTAGTATTTTTAAATCGAGACTGAAAACATATATTTTTGCCGTTGCTTTTAATTGAGCTGATCATATGCGCACCGCAGTATGCATTTTATTCATATATTGTATAACTATTGTGTTTAATTGATTATCTTTGCTTTTTAAATGCCTGTTGTAAAATGCCATTATATAATGTGTTTCTGCTGTATTTATTCTTAAATGTCTTTTATTTTAATTTTGTAAAGCACTTTGAATTGTCGCGTGCTGAAAGGTGCTATATAAATAAACGTGCCTTGCCTTGTAGAATGAGCTTTATCCACCACTAGTAAATAAACCAAGAAAATAGTGTAATATACTGTATGCAGCCTTAAAAAGTCAAAACTGAGTAACTACACTCTTAGTGAGGAATTAAGTTGAGATGTGAATTTGACCTTTTGACAGCTCACGTACTACATGCTTAAAAGCTTGCTGGTTAAGTGGTCACAGCTAGCCTAACTAGAGCTAAAAACAAAGATTACCTAACCTGATTTTACTCATCTAATCAGAAAACAATAATCTAATGAACACACAATTCAGTGTATTACCTATAAAACGGGTACTCAAATGAAGCGGTATTGTTGAAAAACAAAACCCCAGCTCTGCTAATGGTATAGGCCTATAGCTTAGTAAAGAGTAAACGTAGCTTACTCTTTGCTAACCTGCTTTCCCAGCTTTTGACTTTATAGAAGAATTTAAATGTAAACAAAATTAAGTTAAGCTACCTTTAACCCTTAAACTGTAGGTCGATTTATTGAAGTTATGTTGATATAAATGTTAAAAAGAAGAAGAAAGGCAGACACCTAGCTAAAAGGAAAATGAACATCCTTTGAATTAAACTGAAATGATCAAATTAAGCTTAAAGGCTCAAGCAAGCTGGAATTGCTAACCTTTTTTTGAAGTGACCAAAGGCAAATGTCAAACATCTTCTTTTGTTCTGGCTGTCTGCCTTTGTGGGCAGGATAAACTCAGAATTCAGAAACTGAAAAAACTATGACTGACAGACTGATAAACATTTAGACACAAAAACATCAGTTAACACTTGGGACAAAGATGCTGCCAAACAAAAGTCTTATCATTTTAAAGCAAGTTATGTTATTCTCAGATAGACACCCATTATGGGAGGCGTGTGGTGCAGTGGGTTGTGCGTTGGTGTTGGGATCAGGGGTTCAAACTAGTCAGCATGTCGTTGTGTCCCTGGGCAAGACACTTCACCCCAAATTGCTCCTGTGGGGATTGCCCACAGTATTGAGTATGTGAGTTGCTTTGGATAACAACGTCTAAAAAGTGACAATGTTACCATCGCTAAGGACACCCTACCGAGAAACCTGCATGTAGTCGCAACGAGATGAAATTCAAGATTAAAATAACCTTTCTGTTCCTTGTGAAAGCAGCATTAAAGCATTTATCTAATCTTTGTTCTGCTCTGGGTCCCCTGGGAGTTACTCAAGGACCCTATTTCAACATTTTGTTTTTAAAGCACAAAGGAGTCTGGCAGCCTTACACGAACCAGAGAAGTAAGAAAGTGAAAAGTATGTGTAGAACGGATTTGAAAATAAAAGTAAAAGAAAGAAATGGATCTCCCAAAGAGCAAAACAAACCACTGACAACCTCGCAGAGTGATCCGGCTGTGATTTAATGTCACTACAGACATTAAATCAAAACACAGAGGAAATGGTTATCGCACTTAAGTTATGGCTGTAGCATCCGGATCTATGAGTGCTTTCGTCCTTCACTGGCAGATTTCCACCTACAGAAATGCCCTAAAGCACGTAAATGAACCCGTACAGCTGTACCTAACCATGACCAACACACAGCCGTCCACATCTGGAGGACCAATGGGTGAAATCTGCATTGACAGTCATTGAGCTGCAGCTGCTGGAGAAACGTATGTCATCCATGCATTGGCTCGTGTTGTGCATGGATGGCTGCCTCTCAGTAGCTCGGGGGGATGAGGTGCATACGATTTAATGAGTCATGACACGATCACAGATCATCATCTCCAAAGGAAACTATGACCTGCGACCCTCCCATGAGACAAGACAGTGACTCCACACATTTCTGGAGAATACAATATATTATAATGCACAGGCACGTGGGATTTGTTATGAAGTGAGCACGAATACTCAGAGTGGAAAACGTTGTCTCCGTTCTTCTTAGGGGCATATGCCAGCCAGCAGGACGCACACATTAAAATGTGGGGGGAGACTATTTTCAGATAAGCTCTTGATTTGCTTCTGGGCGTTCAAAGACTGAATAATTGAAGTATGATGAGCATTTCGCTTTAACCGCAGTTGCAGCTATAAAACATGTGTCATTATCTCTCTCTAATGTCGTTTAAACATCACTTTTCCGGATTTACTAATCATTTTAGCTGCTTTGATAGAACTGCATGCTTTGGTTTGTTTGTACGGATTTGAACTAAAACGCGCACTAAGGGAGGTAGCTCGAGGTGGGATTTTGGCTTATGACCACTAAAAAGTAATATATCGAGAAAGTTCACTGACCATTCACATCCTAGTCCTAAAGTAAGGAGTATAATGCTACTTTTTTCGAGCTCAGCACCGAGTTACGGCGCAGTGTATCTTACCTTGAGCTGCGAGGAGCACCAGCAGGAGGACGTTTGTTAGTTTCCCGAGGAAATTCATCGATACATCGGCCCTTGACGGTTCTTTATGCAGATAAAGAAGATGCTTAGAGTTGAAGTCTGGTCAGTAACCCACTATAAACGTCTGAGTAGCCTAAGATTCAAGCATCATGTTGTCTTTGCGCTCCGGTGCGTGGAGAGGTTGGACTCGCGGTGCGCTCTGCCGACATGAACAACTTCTCTCGTCCCGCCTCCCCCCTCCCTCTGACCCCGCGTTACTCTCACCCACCCACTCACCCAAAGTGCCAAACCTAGCGACCTGACTCACGGTGACTCACAGGTGTTAAGTTTGGAATAAGGAAATGTTTTAAAATAGATATACCGCCAGGGGTCCCACTGCTCAAATGTCTATTTGAACCCTTGTTTTTAAAATGTGGTTTTCCTTAAATTATTAAAATGTAACTGTATTTTCACTTGTCTGATAGTTTACACTTTCTGAAAATGCGTACATACTGTATATCAAGCTCAAGACTTATCCTCACATCTACTCAATACAGCTCTAGAGAAAGATGCAGCACCCACACAATCATCACACATTTTCCCTGCTGAGCTGTAAATGACCTATTTAGTCACTTAATTGATTTTGTATGCATAACAATGCTCAAGGAAGCTTAAAGCATTAGCTGCTCTATAATAGAGTGTTGAGGGATGCAGAGTCTGCCCAATTCAAATAACAGAAAGCTAAGCATAATGCATATCTGCACACTGCACTGTCGAGCATGTAAGTCCAGACTGACAACTATACTGTATATATTCTTGAAAAAAAGAATTGCAGTCACAGGTAAACATTATAATTAATTTACTGAAACAATGTTTATATGTAGTTTCTCTCTGCGCTTCACTTTTAGTTTGAAGTTTTATTTCTTACTTTCTTACTTATTAAACCAACACATATAACAGGGTGGACAGAGATAGCTTTTAGTTGATTTCTATGTTAATAATTTATGAATCTGTTTTTATGCCTATATGGAACAAATTCACCTGCATGTCTATATGCGTAACCTATTTTAGTTTTCTGCATCATAAGATGTTTTTGTCTACTCAGTCACTCTTCTTTACCCTCTCACCTGGCACGAAAAAAAGAACATGGAGTTTATACATAGCACTAACAAAAATATATATCTGTGTGGACGTGCGCTGACATATATCTAGCTAGGGAGCTAAGAGTAAGACTAAATAGAAAGAGACAAAGATAGCTTTCTTATTTAATGACCTCTTTTGTCATGTTAGATGTTGTTTTTCCTGCTGCAGTCAGCTACTGTATCAAATAACTACATGTACAAAGTGTCTTGCATGTAAGCAGCTGCCAGCTCAGAAGCAAAACGGACAAAGACAAGTGGACGTCCTGGTCCTCAATTTTAAGCTCAATTAGTTTTGTCATTCGGGTTAGTGAAGTCAACCGAGCTTGATGTTGAGTCTCAAAGGCTGGACACTGTAGTGATTAAATGTCTCTCATGGGCCGGTAGCAACATCCAAAAGAAGAAAACAGACAAACAAGAAAGAGGAATGTAAGGTATAAGGGTGTAAAGAGAGGTTTTATAGGAGCTAAGGATGCAGAGAGGGCTTGATGGATGAAGATAACGGCATATGGACAGCTACAGTAATAGCGAGAGAGAGATACACAGCTGCAGCATGAAATGTTAAAAGCTCCAGAAGTGATGTGATGTAGTTAGAGAGCGTCACCAGAAGAGCAGAAAAACAGGGATGCACTTTGGCTGCTTGATGTGCTTCAGTGTGACAGAGCCAGTGAATCTATTTGCAGATGTTTTGGTTCAGTGAGATGCTGAGAAAAGCTGAGGAAGAGTCCCACAGGCAAGGAGTATGGAGGAACAGATTATTATTATTCACATTGTGTTACTTTTATTTTATGCCCTGACTATTACAATGTTGCTCTTCTTATACCTCTTCTCCAAGAAGCTGGCAACAAGATAGTGACAGACATTTAAACAAGCCTTCGTAACAATTAACACTTAAAAACAAAAATGTGCAGGTATTTCTCCATGGAGTTAGCTTACAAGCTAAAAGGTCAACCTGTGACCTTTGTTGTTTATTTGAATATATTTCCCTGTAAATACCTAAATGTTGGTTTTAAAGGTGTGCATTTGCTTGAATGCTACTTTAATTGTTCCGTAATAACCCGTCTTTTCAGTAATATTTAATTAACTTAGATTAAAATGGGTTTTTAAGGGGAACAAACATAGCAGACATGTGTAATTTTCTGATCTCCTGGCTATGATGGTTTAAAAGCTTGAGTCCCTCTGCTCAACAGCTCCTTATCTGCAGCTATTTGTGATGAGTTTTGATTTAATTGGGGAAGTAAAACTGGATAATGGCTTCACCTGGATTTACAAACCTCCTCAGGGCAAGAGCGTTCAAGTCATATGATTGGAGTAAGATATGATAACTGCTTATACATGCAATAAAAACTAAACATGTGAATTCTTAAAAGGAGTTGTGAAGCAATCTGAAGTGTAAGACTGTAAAGTGTGTGGTGCATTTACTTAATACTTACTATTAGGTTGAGCAGGGATATAAAATAATGAAAGTCAGCTTCACAGGTGGAGGCTGTTGCCCTGAAGTGTCACAATCAGCCCGCTGGTGATCTAGCAGAGCAAGCTAACAGATTAAAATACTCTCCCTTCTTCTTCATCACACTCTTTTTTATTTCTTCATTCAACTGCTTCTCTGTCCCTCCTTCTTTTGTCGTGTCTCACCCACCACCTAGTAGACACACTGTTAAATAACAACAGGCATCTGGTGGGACAGCTCATACAAAGCAGAAGGACCTTGAGGGCCTGATGCAGAGCAAAAGGAAAAGGGCAAGTACGGTTTTAACAGAGTGTGTGTCAGACAGGACTGTCCCGGCGTATCCACATCAACCTTGTTCACTGTTTCTCTCATGAGTCTGTGTGGGTATATCTCTCTCTCTGCCTTCTTTCTTTCCACCTTCCTTTATCACTTTGTCTGTCTTTATAAATCACACATTTTCCTGACTTTGGTTTAGATTTGTCCTAATATATTTTTGATGGCCTTAAAATAACAGAGGTCAATTGTGTTCAATCTTTTCTTCTTAAAATCAGGTGCATTGTTGTTGTTTTCTTTCTTTCTCTCTGGTCACAGTATCAATGTGTTACTTGTCACTCACACTAGTCTAGTGTTGCAGCAGGTCTGAGGAGTAACCTGTATTATTGAACATGTTGTGTCTGGCACATTTAACATTCACTTAACCGTTTGATATAAAGTTCACCTCTTTTCCATCATAGGTACATTTAAGACTTCTTGCACCAATTTTTCTTTTTTTTGGTATTTTATTATATATCTATTTTGCATTGTTGGAGGAGCTTTGGTCATACGATTTTCATTGCCATTTCTATAGCTTATGTGCATTATGACATTAAAACCTTTGCATCTTGAATCTAAGCTGCATTAATACGATTAATACAAGCTTTGCATTTCAGTTTGACTGCTAACACTGTTTTGATTTAGTATCACTGCTCTCCTTAGCCTTGTTATCAGCCACAGCTTTCATCAGTGAAAGAGCTCTGATAAACAGACTGTGCACTATCTGCCCAGCACCAGACAGCATCAAGTCTATAGCTGGGGCAACCCTGTCTCCTGGATATTACATTTCTATACAACTCATTTGCAACAACCAATACATTATTTAATTAAACGCAATGCTTAGAAGATTACGTCTTATTTTAACATAATGAGGAAATAAACAAGCAGTTAATTAACATTTCTGGCAAGTTACCATAATAGTTAATACTCTCAAATCTTGCCAAACAATATGTGCCTTATATTAACCATTTTATTGTCCTGAGTGCATGTTGGAAACTCATAGCACTTGGTTTGCATAGGAAGAGATCAATGTGTGGTATGATAAAAAAAAGTCTGCATTGATTTGAGATGCATCTTGTTCGTTGATATTAAACACAACCTCTTACAGTTACAATTGATGCATTTATCTCAAGTAATTAATACTTGACTGACACTGTGTACATTGTTGTCATAGCGATATGATTAAAATGTAATCTCAAAGGTCCTAACTGAGGGGACGTGTGCTCTTGACCCCTCTCCCCCTTTCGTTCCTTACCCTCTAACCCAATCTAAACTGCTGAGTCTTCCTCCCATGATCCCCTTCTTCTTTCTGCTCCGTCTCATCCCACCCTTCCACTGTAACCACTCGTCGACAACTCTTTTTAAAAACCTCTGAGCATCCCCTTTCCTCCTACATCACACTGTCACGCTACCCTCACTGACCCCCCCTCAACCCTGCAGCATTTACCCAGCCTTCCTCTCCTCTTCTCCTCGTCTCCCTCCTCCTCCTTCTCACTCCAGCAGACCACAGAGATTTTTACTTCCTGTTTTCCATTTATCCAGTGTCCACTATACGCAGAAAGCTTGGTCATGCTGTGGCCTTTTGCAGCCACAAGCAACTAATTAAAGTCCCTTCACTGCTCAAATCACAGTTATCTGATTAAAGCCCCTTGCTGCTAATTAAACTGACATTTCTCTGCACCATGTTTTTCCCACAAACCCTCCCACTCTCTCTCTCTCTCACTCTCACACACACGCTTCGTATAAAACAGCAACATTGCTTTATGTATTTATTCTCCTGTCCTTCTTGTTCTCTGATTACAGCAGTGTCATTTTAACTGCAGCTCGAGGGGTCAAACAGCCACAAAAAGCTTATCTGGTCCACTCATGTTTTTACTAAAAATGAAATTTGAAAGATTATCTGAACGTATTTCAGCCATCACAGATGATCTACTCGTCATCGCTTTAAGTTATTTTTAATCCATTTAAAAAGTGGTAGAAACATTTAGTTAATAGCCCTTGCAATCTTCATCTGTGTCTTTGGGCATGTGTCCGAGGGGAAAATGTAATGCTTTTCCCTTTTATGACTCTTATCAGCATTTAACAAGATATCTGCTCCTTAGAAACACATTCATGTAATTGGTAACTAAATGTGTTTGGATGGCTTTAATATTAAACCTAGCTTTTCTTTGGCCCTAACATGCATCTGATTAACTTCAGAGATTTCAGTCAGGAGATGATGATGTTGTACAAATACTATGTTGTATATAAGCAAAGTACAGCAACAATAATTTGAAGACTTTTCAAGTTGCTCATATACTGGTCCAATAATATCCCTCTGAAAATGTAAGTTAACTCAAAATCAGGTTGCTAAAATAAGATTGAGACATTTCAGAAACCAAACTAGACGATAATAAATTGGTTGGAAAATTGAAATGTATGACCCAGAATAAAAGTTTTGAAATTGCATAACATGCTATAACCTAAAGGGGGGAATTCAAATCGCATACATTGACGGCCCGTCCACACGGCGGGGTGCGTTGAAGCTTCAACGCTTCTGCCCATTCACTTTGAATGGGGTGACGTCACACTTTGCAGAACTGCATTGTGGGAGCGTCGCTTCGCTTTGCTCGCTTTGCTCGCGTTGCTCGCTTCGCGTTGCTCGCTTCAAAAGTTGAGCAATGTTCAACTTTTGAAGCTTCGACGGAAACGTCAGCCAATCAAATCATATGACAGTGCAAGCTCTAGCCAATCAAACCGCGTGCTTGTGTGTCCGGGGCGGGAGATTCATGTGATTGGTTGTTGGTCGAGCTTCAGACACGCCCGCCGGCAAGCTTCAACGCATGCTGCGTTAAAGTGATGGTTTGTAAAGTAGCCTACTGTAAATTCAGTGGTTAGATATTAAGCTGTTACATTAAATAATCAGTAGTTAAAATTCACAATAGGGTTTTTAGTTTCTTATTAGATTCAAATTATTATGGCTTTGCCTTCAAGGCATAAGCATGGACTAAATGTCACAAACAAATTCAAAATAGGATTCACACTAAAAGTGATGTAACTGATTATTCCAAAAATATACTTTAAACATTCTGAGTATTTATTGCAATGTCTGTTGTGGTACTGAGTGACAGGGCTGCTCCTCTGCAGTGTCTCTTTTGACCACTAGCGAGCAGCAACAGGCACCCTGATCTGTCAGCAGTGACCCCCCGAGGCCCGTTTCAAACCCTGTAAAGTGTTAGGACCACAGCCCTGAGTCTATCCCCTCAGCTCAGAGGCTCAACAGGAAGGATCGATGGCCCCCAGACTCCAATGCACAGCAGCTACACATCCTGTAATGCAGTAATGCAGTTCATAAATATTGACCACAGAGCTGAAATGGCAGATATAAATCCTAGAGGAGCATAATGGGAAAGATTGAGGGTAACAGCGCTGTACAGGAAACAGATCAAACTGCTGCAGTCCCCATGCTGCAGCGAAGGATCAAGACTCTGATAACAGCAGGCCGACGGAGAGAATAGAAAAGAATAGAAACATGTCAGTGAAGACAGAGTTGTACATAGCTTGCATTGCTGAAATGTAACTATTGACTCACGTACATAAGTAAAGATGTGAGGTAGAGCTTAAAAAAACAAATGCTTTACGTTTTACTCAACTATTTGTCTGACAGCTTTGGATATTACTTCAGATTTTGTTTTCACACATTTCCTACCATTGTCGTGTATCTCTAAATCAGGGGATTTTAATAAAATATTTTGATTGATAATTAATTGTTCCTTATGGTTTGAGAATATTGTTCACTTATATATAAACCCTTTAAAACCACTCTTAAATCAGCTGGGAAAAAGACATTACAGCAGAAATGTGATGAATGTTTTAGAATAGGTTGAAACTACTCAATGTAAAATGCAACACACACATAAATTAAGCAATAAGGTTATTCCATATAAAGTAAAACACTGATAAGCACCCTTTTTTCTGCAAAATGAGTACTTTTACTTTCAATACTTTGAGTATATTTTGTTGATACTATTTTCCTACTTTCACTGAGGTACGATTGTTGATGCAAGACCTCCACGGTAATGGACGATGTTCACAGTCTGGTTCTTTACCTTGAGTAACTTATTTACTGTAGTTACTATAATAACACTGGTAACCACATGTGTTAGTGCATGGCCTTAAACCTACTCATTACTCCTTGAGGGGGGCGCTGAGCGGTGTAGAGGCAGCAGCAGCATTGGAGAAGCAGAGGGAGAGATGGCAAATCTTGCAGATCAAAAAGAGCGCCAAATTTAGAAGAAGGTGTTTGGTTCAACCTGATCTCACCAGAATGCGTGACTCCACCACGACTCCTTAACACCACATTGCGTGGTGTAGTCACTAACTTTGTTACATTTACGTGTCGGCACCACGCAAACAGCCCCAATGTAAAGTGAATGAGGCTCCTTTGTCGTGGTGCACACACGCATTTCTACAACGTCCTGCAGTGAGCTTTGTATTCTATAAAACGTTTTTAAAATCTACTTAGCTTGTAGTAACTCACGGGAGGCTTCTTTTCTTTTATTTGTATTCATAATAATTTTTGTTTTTCGTCAGAATGTATTATGGTGCATTATTTACCAATTTTAGTTCTCAAAAAACAGTGCATTGTGTGTAATACAACTGTGATTTAAATGACTTAGTTTTTAAGGAAGGCCAGAGCTTCAGCTGTGTCAAATAGATTGTTCCCTTTAGTTTACGTTTTTTAAAAGACAATTATATTCCTATTTGATCAATAAAGGGGTATTGTAGGCCAATATTAGCCATTTAAAAAATGCGTGACTGCATCACGACTCCTTAACACCACATTGCGTGGTGGAGTCACGAACGTTGCTACATTTAGCCTACGTGTCTGCACCACGCAAACAACCCCAATGTAAAGTGAATGAGGCTCCTTTGCCGTGGTGCACACACGCATTTCTACAACGTCCTGCAGTGAGCTAAAACGTTTTTTAAATCTACTTTATAGCTTGTAGTAACTCACGGGAGGCTTCTTTTATTTTATTTGTATTCATAATAATTTGTATTTTTCGTCAGAATGTATTATGGTGCATTATTTATCAATTTCTGTTCTCAAAAAACAGTGGGCAATGTGAGCGTCTGTAACCAATGTATAACTTCACTTGTTTATATTTCAGTAAAATCATTGTCCATACTTTATTTGTAAAACTTGTCACTGTCACTTTATTTTTTAGATGCTTTTATTTTGAAAAGTACGTTTTATTTTGGTACTCATGGCACCGGCACATTTCTGCAGACTCGCGCTACTTTCCTAAGTTAGCTTCAGGCCCCACTGAGGAGAAGTAAGTGGAACGAGTGGTGTCATAAATGTTGTATTTTACATGTTAATAGATTGTTTAATGTTACACTTCACACAAGCCAAACCTATTTGCAGTTAATATCTATATTTTGCCGTGTGTGACTGTAGTTTATATAATGTGCAGCGCTTCAAACAGTGTTTGGGAGCTTTCTAAAGTTTAGCTATATGCTAACCTAACATGTGCGTGTTTTCTTCCACTGAAGGTGTGAAGTTAGAAAGCTGATGAAGCAATTTCCTGCTTTAATTATTATATTCTGTTTTGCACAGGTATGTGGGTATTCTTTTTGTATTTTGTAACTGTAAATTGTATTATTTGTTATGTAAGTGTAAATTAATGGTTATATTTGTGTATATTGGTTTACAAGGAAAAACTGGTTTGCCACCATGGATAGATGTATATCTGTTAATTGTATTATTTAGAACTCTGTATACTTTCCTGAGTTAGCTTCAGGCCCCACTGAGGAGAAGTGTGAAGTTAGAAAGCTGATGAAGCCATTTCCTGCTTTAATTATTATATTCTGTTTTGCACAGAGAATAAATCCTGGTTGGCAAGAAAGAAGTCGTTCTCATTTACACAACATAACACAACACAGAGATCACATGTGGCGTCAAACCAGACCGGTTACACGTCCATTCTCATTGGATAACGGAGAATTGTACACCCGGAAGTAAGTATTCCCCTTACTGTCGATTGATTTTACAGTGATATCTGCTCTACTCATCGACTAAAAAACACCAGATTATCCTTGTTAATTACACAACATTGATTGGTTTAAATTGTGTGAAAAGCTTTTGTATTTTTCCCCTTCGATTCGGAGAAACAATTATTTTTCGGAGTAAAGGATGGCAGAAGACACTACACTACCCAGAATCCCCAGCTATCGTTTGGACTACACCATGTGCTCTGTTTGACAAACCCCGTGATAGTCCTCAAGCTCTGTGATTGGAGAGTATGCTCCGAGGGTTACGCAGAGCCTCGAACAGCACTTGAAATGGGATGGAACCACGGCAGACTGTCCAAAACTGGATTTGAACGGGTCCACCGCGTCAACCCCTCCCCCACCCCGTCCCCAGAACTACACATGCTGGCTATTGTGTTTCGCAACATATTCTCTATCTATGGCACGTCTCTACTGGGAGTTGTAGTTTTAAAAGACGTTTTCGTATTTCCCATAATAAGAAGTTGCCAGTATTAAACTGTGTACATCCCTGGAGGTTTAGGGGATAGGAAACACTCAAATTTAAAACATATAATTAATAAATGGGTGAAAATTGCTTGTGCCCATAATGGGCAGCATTAATATACACACATGCCAGCTAAGGTCAGCAGAGCTTTATTTAACAGCTGGTCTTATGTTTGTGACCCCTGTTGTTAAATGATAACATTAGATTAGATTACATTAATTGATAAGCCTGAAACATGCACTTGTCAAGGTTCAGAGGCAAATTTTGCAAATATGGCAGTAGCCATCGATCAGCTTAAGATAAGATATACTTTATTGATCCCAAGTTGGAAACATTTGCGTTACATCAGCATGTGTAACAGTTGTAAATATGCAGTGGTGTTTATTTGTAAATCATTTAGTATAATCACACAAATTCTGTGTTTTATATTTAACAATTCTGTGTTCTTTATTTATTGATTGTTCAATACCTGACAAGGCCGGAGATGAAATATCTACATACATCTTATAAGAGTATAATAGTAATACATTATGTATAATATCAGTTAAAATAAGTGCTTCAACATAGTTAACATTGCTGGAGGTATGCACAAATATTGATAGATGTCTTGTAATGCACTATTGAGGAACCTGCGACCCAAGTTTTTCATTCAATGCATAACTACACCGTTTGTGAATATGATATGTCAATAAACCTTAGAAAATCTTGAAATCTTGAAAGGGATGTGCAAAATAGTCATTATATACAGTCTTTAATTAACTATTAGTAGAGAATAACGAGTAATGAATATACTTTATAGGGATCCTATTAATATCTAATAATAAAAATAATGAAATTCAATAACATGCTTTAACCACTAGGTGTCCCTTTATATCAGCTGTGCACCTTTATGGTATAAATACAGCCAAATATAAAAGTCAGCCGAATTAGTGTTGATACCGCAAGGAGACGTATTGTGTGAAAAGAAATGTAAGATGTTGTTTAATGGCTGATATATTTATGATCCACGTCACGTTTTCAGTTCCTCATGTTTGTCTAGAAGTCTTCTCATCAGGGCTCTATAAATACAGAACTACGGCAGATATGTCATATTGAATGCAGCCGAACCGTGTATTACAATGCCGTTATGAGATGACTTTCAAAGAGAAAAGCAAGCACACTCGGAATAAAGTATTTATTTATTTTTTTTAAATGTTTTCGGTCTGTTTCCGGTATTTGTTAATGACGATGTGCTGTGAGATGTGAGATTGGAATTGCACAGGGGAAAATAACGTATCTTTAGATGCGGATTTTGTTAAACTAATACGTTTGCGCTGTGGACCAACACTATACATTGACGGGGAAGGGGGTGAGGGGGGGTTGGTTAGCAATAAAGATAACACCATTAAACAGTTACACAACATAACAGAAATAATATCGATAGCAGCGTCCCTAGCAACCACCTTGGTAACAATGAAAACGTTCTATGGACACAATTTCCTTAAGTAATATTCGTAATAACTAGCAAACTAAAGATCATGTACATCCACTGCACACATAATCTGAAATAACAACTCATATTTCTCGCATCAAATGACATCAAAACGCATTTTAATGGCCAAACTAACTTTAAAATGTTCCACCGAGAATAAAACGAAGTTCGGCCATGTTTTTTTTTTTCTGCAGGGAGAAATTTGAAGATCACGTGACATAGACTCCAGCCATTGGAATGAATAGTGAAAAAAAACGGGGTTTGTCAAACAGAGCACATGGTGTAGTCCTAAACGATAGCTGGGGATTCTGGGTAGTGTAGTGTCTTCTGCCATCCTTTACTCCGAAAAAATATTTGTTTCTCCGAATCGAAGGGGAAAAATACAAAAGCATTGCACACAATTTAACCAATCAATGTTGTGTAATTAACAAGGATAATCTGGTGTTTTTTAGTCGATGAGTAGTGCAGATATCACTGTAAAATCAATCGACAGTAAGGGGAATACTTACTTCCGGGTGTACAATTCTCCGTTATCCAATGAGAATGGACGCTCACATTGCCCACTGTTTTTTGAGAACAGAAATTGATAAATAATGCACCATAATCCATTCTGACGAAAAATACAAATTATTATGAATACAAATAAAATAAAAGAAGCCTCCCGTGAGTTACTTGCAGGACGTTGTAGAAATGCGTGTGTGCACCACGGCAAAGGAGCCTCATTCACTTTACATTGGGGTTGTTTGCGTAGTGCAGACACGTAAATGTAACAAAGTTAGTGACTCCACCACGCAATGCGGTGTTAAGGAGTCGTGGTGGAGTCACCCATTCTGGTGAGATCAGGTTGCGAAATGCGTGTGTGCACCACGACAAAGGAGCCTCATACACTTAACATTGCGGTTGTTTGCGTGGTGCAGACACGTAAATGTAGCAAAGTTTGTGACTCCACCACGCAATGTGGTATTAATGAGTCGTGATGCAGTCACGCATTTTTAAATGGCTAATATTGGCCTACAATACCCCTTTATTGATCAAATAGGAATATAATTGTCTTTTAAAAAGCGTAAACTAAAGGGAACAATCTATTTGACACAGCTGAAGCTCTGGCCTTCCTTAAAAACTAAGTCATTTAAATCACAGTTGTATTACACACAATGCACTGTTTTTTTAGAACAAAAATTGGTAAATAATACACCATAATACATTCTGACGAAAAACAAAAATTATTATGAATAAAAATAAAAATAAAAGAAGCCTCCCGTGAGCTATAAAGTAGATTTTAAAAACGTTTTATATAATACAAAGCTCACTGCAGGACGTTGTAGAAATGCGTGTGTGCACCACGACAAAGGAGCCTCATTCACTTTACATTGGGGTTGTTTGCATGGTGCCGACACGTAAATGTAACAAAGTTAGTGACTCCACCACGCAATGTGGTGTTAAGGAGTCGTGGTGGAGTCACGCATTCTGGTGAGATCAGGTTGGTTTGGTTGGTGGTATGAGGGGTGAGGCTATTTGTGTCATTGTGGCTCGAGTCGAATGCTCCATAAGCTTGCAGGCTTTACTCCATTTAGCAATAAACTACATGTAGGAGTCATATGTTAAAATGTATAGTTTTATATATTTTGAATATTATAATCCTTTGTTGTTAGTGCTATTATATCATTTATTTGAACCAGCCGTGTGAAATTGACAGCATAGACGACCGCAGCTGTTCGTGATTACGAGACGCTAGCCAGCGGCAGCTGCTGGTGATTGGCGTGTGTGAGAAGGAGAAGAAAGCACAGAGCAACATAGTTTTTGACCTGAGAAAATATGTGTTTGTATTTGATACCTTTTGTCTAAGTAAAGAGTCAAACAAACTATTCTGAGACGTATCTTGTCCGAGTCAAGCTTATTTGCTATACCTGTGAATCGTCAGGGCCTTCAAGGTATTCAGAGAATACCCTGGAACACTCAGATAAAACAAACAAAAAATCGATTTAATTATATAAATAAAATGTAATAAAATGTATATAAAATGAATAAATGAGAATCGTATCTGTGTTGTTGATCTGTAATATTACAGTGTTACGTTGATTTGTTTGTCCTTCTCGGACCATGCACTACGCATTTCAGTGGTTTTGTGTTAGAAAAGAAAGCAACCAATCAGATCTTGTTCTGGGTCTCTGGGTAGAATATCTTTCAAACAAGGTATTCTACATCCTTGATAGAATGCCCTGGCCGTTGCACTGAATGAGCAACACGTTCTCACTCCCAACCCGTCACATATTGACGGACGGTCAGGGCCCCTCCCCGTCACTCTATTACGGACAGGGTACCCCTTTGGAAGTCAGTTTTCAACGGGCAGGGAGAACGCTCCCCGGCAAACGCTACACCGACGGTCGGTTGTTATTGTCAATATTAATATAATAATTATTTATTTTTTAATAGTCACACTCGATTTCACCGATTTTCTTGTTGCCCCAGCTGGTCGACACCTCTTTTAGCAGAAACAAAGGCTACATTAATGTATTAAATCGATGTTAATCCGTGTGTGTGGTTGTGGAATTAACGGACGTGCCGTTGTGCGATTGCGCAACGCAATAATTTACAAACTCTTCAACTACAACCCTAATTATATTTAAAAACATTTTATAAGGCCTCACGAAATACTTTAATGTAAATGTAAATGTGAAAGGACAACCCAGTCTCATGGCATTTTGTGTTCACTAACACGATTTTTAATCTATTGATTCGTGTTCACCAACACGATTTCCCCCTTTTTTTCGTGTTGCACAGCACAATTTTAAAAGCAATGTATTTCTACTGGTAATGTGTTTCGTGCCTGCAGCACGTCTTTTTCTCCGGTCGGGTCGTGGAAGACCGGAAGCTGTGTGGTTCATAAAAACATGTTCTTACTCAATATCAAGCCACAATTATTGCTTTTATTTTAAATCGTATAATTTCGGACTTTTGTTGCCGTCTGTGAGGAAAATAAATGGGGCTCAGAGCCTCAGAATACTGAAATCTGTATTTTTAAATCTTTTTTTCCTTCTAATTTGTTATTCTTTTCAAAATAACACACTGTTATTTACTCACCAATAACACACAATTATCCTTGCTTTTTTTATTGGTTTAATTCCATAATCTCTGGCTTTTTTGGCGTCCGTCAGGAACTGAATTTCAAAATTAAAATAACCAGAAACAGACATAGGCCTATAAGGGAAATTTTGAGCATCATTGCGATTGTCAACATTTCTGAGTTTAGGATGGCCGAAGACACAACACTACCCATAATCCCCAGCTATCGTTTAGGACTACAGTCCCCGTGATTAATCTTCAAACTCTGGGATTGGATGTTGGAGTGGCAGTGCGCCAAGGTTACGCCGAGCGTCAAACAGCTGTTTGAAATGGAACGAAACCACGCCAGACTATCCAAAACTGGAATCGAATGCCCCCCCAGAACTAAACATCCTGGCAATTGTGTTTCGCAAAATGTTCTATGGGACGTCTCTACTGAACGTTTTCGTTTTTCCCACAATTAGAAGTTGCCGTATTAAACACATTGGTGCTATCAAATGTAAAACATATAATTAATAAATGGGTGAAAATCGCTTGTGTCCATAATGCGCAGCATTAATATATACCCACATGACAGCTCATTGTTACTTTGTAATTCTACTCCACTACAATTCAGAGGTTAACCTGGTATTTTCACTCCACTACACTTATTTGAGTTACTTTGCAGATTCTGATTAATTATGTGAAATATAAACAACCCTTAAATCAGACTTTAGTTACACCTGAGTAAAATTCAGGTAAGGTGATTGTCAAGTGCCAACAATCAGGAGAGATATTTGATAGTTGGTGCTTGAGAAGACTAAACATGTATCTGCAATTGACATGAATGGAAACGAGTAATAAAGTATATTCATTACTCGTTATTCTCTACTAATAGTTAATTAAAGACTGTATATTATGGCTATTTTTGCACATCTCTTTCAAGATTTCAAGATTTTCAAAGGTTTATTGACATATCATATACACAACTACGGTGTAGTTATGCAATGAATGAAACACTTGGGTCACAGGTTCCTCAACAGTGCATTACAAGACAACTATCAATGTGTGTACCTCCACCATTAAACTGTCATATTCTCCACATTTCTTATTCTATCTACATACATAAGAGTATAATTCATATGTATAATATCAGTTAAAATAAGTGCTTCAACATAGTTAACATTGCAGGAAAGCAATATATTAGACGTTAAGTACTTTGTCAGGCTTAATATTTATCTGTAGATAGATACCCCCAAAGTTTTTTTCTTATTTCAAAGAAGACCTTAATATGTTATTTAATGTTTAAATAAAGGTTAATTCGTTTTTCTGTTTTGCACCTCCTCCTATTAATATCTTTGAATCCTGCACTAAACTGTTAATGTAGAGATCACTTATAGTATCTTCTTGACTTTTTATATTCTATATTTCTATCACAGACCTTCTACTTTCCCCTTATGAAAGTATGTACTCTTAATATTTTTTTCATCAAATATAACACATAAAAACAATAATTCAATAACGTGCTTTAACCACTAGGCGGTGTACACAAGGTACACACAGCCATAATAATAATTATTAGTGTAGGACACTTATGTATGTACAACATCTGAAGATGTGTAGTTTTATTCATGCTTTCACATAATTTTACAGCATATTGCTATACTATTTCAGACTCAGTATTTACATTCTTATATTCAAAGAAAATCAGTAATATCTTTAAAAACTACATTACATTACATTGCATTTAGCTGACGCTTTTATCCAAAGCGACTTACAATAAGTGCGTTCGACCAACAAAATACAAACGTGAAGAAAACAGAATCATATAAGTACATCAGGTTTCATAGAGCAAAAACATTTCAAGTGCTACTCAACTGCTTTAGGTAAGCCAGTCCTTTATTAGTATATAAGTGCTTTGTTAATAGTTCTATTGCTCGAAGTGGAGTCGAAAGAGATGAGTTTTCAGTCTGCGCCGGAAGGTGTGTAAGCTTTCTGCTGTCCTGATTTCAATGGGGAGCTCATTCCACCATTTTGGAGCCAGGATAGCAAACCCACGTGTTTTTGCTGATGGGAACTTGGGTCCCCTTCGCAGCGAGGGTGCAGTGAGCCGTTTGGTTGATGCAGAGCGGAGTGCACGTGCTGGGGTGTACGGTTTAACCATGTCCTGGATGTAGGAAGGGCCAGATCCATTCGCAGCATGGTACGCAAGTACCATTGTCTTGAAGTGGATTCTAGCAGTTACCGGAAGCCAGTGGAGGGAGCGGAGGAGCGGCGTGGTGTGGGAGAATTTAGGAGGGTTGAAGACCAGACGAGCCGCTGCATTCTGGATGAGCTGCAGAGGTCGGATGGCACATGCAGGTAGACCAGCCAGGAGGGAGTTGCAGTAGTCTAGGCATGAGATGACGAGAGCCTGGACCAGAACCTGCGTCGCATTCTGGGTCAGCTGGGGACGTATCCTCCTGATGTTGTAAAGCGTGTATCTGCAGCAGCGGGTTGTAGCAGCTATGTTTGCAGTGAAGGACAGGTTGTTATCTAGGATAACACCCAGATTCCTTGCAGTCTGAGTCGGGGAAACAATAGAGGTGCCGATGTTGATTGTTAGGTCAAGAGTGGGACAATCTTATCCCGGAAGGAAAAGCAGTTCAGTCTTGTCAAGGTTGAGCTTGAGGTGATGAGCAGACATCCACTGAGAGATGTCAGCTAGGCAAGCAGAGATGCGTGCGACGACCTGGGTCTCTGAACGGGGAAAGGACTAAATTAATTGGGTGTCGTCAGCGTAGCAGTGGTATGAAAAACCATGCGGGCTAATGACAGATCCGAGCGAGTTTGTGTACAAGGAGAAGAGGAGGGGACCAAGAACAGAGCCCTGAGGGACCCCTGTAGTTAATTGACAAGGGTCGGACTCCGACCCTCTCCAAGTAACCCTGTAGGTGCGGTCTTTGAGGTATGAGGTGATGAGGGAAAGTGCAGAGCCTGAAACTCCAAGTTCTTGGAAAGTGCGAAGGAGGATCTGATGATTCACCGTGTCGAATGCAGCAGACAGGTCCAAAAGGATGATGACAGAGGAGAGGGAGGCTGCTTTAGCAGTGTGCAGTTCCTCAGTGACAGCAAGGAGGGCAGTTTCTGTGGAGTGACCTGCCTTGAAACCAGACTGGTGCGGATCCAGAAGGTTGTTCTGATGGAGATAACAGGAGAGTTGTTTAAAGACAGCGCGTTCAAGTGTTTTAGACAGGAACGGGAGGAGAGAGACAGGCCTGTAGTTTATAACATCAGACGGGTTGAGAGTGGGTTTCTTTAGGAGAGGGTTTACTCTTGCCTCCTTGAGACTGTTTGGAAAGTGACCAAAAGTTAGAGAAGTGTTGATGAAATGGGAGAGAAACGGTGGAATATCAGGAGCGATAGTCTGAAGGAGGTTTGAAGGGATAGGGTCCAGAGGACAGGTGGTAGGGCGGGCAGAGGTAATGAGGGTAAGAACCTCACTTGGAGAGAGAGGGGAAAAGGAGGTCAGTGTGTGGGTGAAAGGAGGGTCTGGTGACCCAGTGGTGAGTAAAGGTGAGTCAGAAAAAGAAGAGCGAATATCATCAACCTTTTTTTTCAAAGGCTTGACAGAAGGGAGGAGGGGGAAGGGGCTTTGGGGGGGTCCAAGAGGGAGGAGAAGATGGAAAATAGTTTTTTTGGATTGGAATAGGAAGATTGGATCTTATCTTGAAAGAAAGTGCTTTTTGCCTGAGAGATCGAAGCAGAGAAAGAGGAGAGGGGAGCCTGATAGGTTAGGAGGTCGTCTTGGTGTTTGGATTTCCACCGTTTCCGCTCTACTGCCCGAAGGACGGTTATATTAGCACGCAGTGCGTCATTCAGCCAGGGAGCAGGAGGGGACTGACGAGCCTGCCGAGATGTAAGAGGACAGAGAGAGTCCAGAGAGGATGAGAGAGTAGAGAGGAGAGTTTCTGCAGCAGAGTTTGGAGGTAGGAGTTGGAACGAGTCAGAGGAAGGGAGGGCTGAGAGCACAGATGAGGCAAAGGTAGAGGGGGAGAGGGAACGAAGGTTACGGCGGACAGGTGCAGGATGAGAAGAGATTAGTTCGTTATGTTTGGAAAGGGGTAGAGAGAATGAAATGAAGAAGTGATCGGATGTGTGGACTACAAGTCCTTTTATATCAGCTGTGCACCGTTATGGTGTAAATATAACCTATCTATGAATTAGATCAAATGTAAAAGTCAGCCGAATTAGTGTTGATACTGGAAGGAGACGTATTGTGTGAAGAAGAATTGAAGCTGTTGTTCAATTGTTGATATATTTATGATCCACGTCAAGTATTCAGTTTCGGCAGCATTTCTTCAGTTTTTCCAAAGGTCTTCTCATCAGGGCTCTATATATAAAGAACTACGGCAGATCTGTAATATGTAATGCAGCCGAACCGTGTATTACAATGCCGTTATGTGATGACTTTCAAAGAGAAAAGCAAGAGCACTCGGAATTAAGTATTATTTTATTCTTTTAAAATGTTTTCCGGATTTCATATAATATAAACACCAAATCCCAGCATGCATTGCGGCTAAAACATCCAATCAGCGAGCTTAAACCATAGCTGAGGATCTTGGGTAATCGCTCGAAATGCCTACGCCTGTTTCCGGTTAATTTTATTTTGAAATTCAGTTCCTGACGGACGCCAAAAAAGCCAGAGATTATGGAATTAAACCAATAAATAAAAGCAAGGATAATTGTGTGTTATTGGTGAGTAAATAACAGTGTGTTATTTTTGAAAAGAATAACAAATTAGAAGGAAAAAAAGATTTTAAAAATACAGATTTCAGTATCCTGAGGCTCTGAGCCCCATTTATTTTCCTCACAGACGGCAACAAAAGTCCGAAATTATACGATTTAAAATAAAAGCAATAATTGTGGCTTGATATTGAGTAAGAACATGTTTTTATGAACCACACAGCTTCCGGTCTTCCACGACCCGACCGGAGAAAAAGACGTGCTGCAGGCACGAAACACATTACCAGCAGAAATACATTGCTTTTAAAATTGTGCTGTGCAACACGAAAAAAAAGGGGAAAATCGTGTTGGTGAACACGAATCAATAGATTAAAAATCGTGTTGGTGAACACGAAATGCCATGAGACTGGGTTGGAAGCATAGACTGTATATATAAATGGACGTAGGGTCCGTGACGTCACCCATAGGATTCTGCAGAGTTGCCGTGAAGCCCTTAGTAGGCGGAGTCGGCCACTAACGGCTCGACAGTGACGCCTGAGTTCAACTCCCGCCTTCTCCAGCCTGCTCCAAATAAGGGCAAAGAGGCGGAGCCGAGGCGGGACCTGCTGCCACCGAGCTGGAAGTTCCAGAGCTAGCTGAAGCTACCAAGCTAAGCTAACATGCTCCCTATCTGCACGCTGCCGTCGCATTTTACGTTTCTAAGGTAAGCGGACATGAAACTATTCAGCAAAACCATAAATAATAATCTAAGTTATTGAGCTTTTAGCATAATACTTCAGAATCTTAAAACCCCTTAACGTTTGTATGCAATTGTGCTAAATTCAACACTGGAATCAAGCAAATATTAATATGTTTGCATGACATTAGTTATTTATATTTTGATATCACTTAACTATACGTTTAATATATTTAAGTCAAGCTAAGGTACATGTGATGGTAGCTAGTTAGCGCTCTTACCTGTGAGGCCTCCTCCAAACAGCATAATAACCAGACTGTATCATTAAAACTAAGTACCAGTTATAGATCCTTGACTTTAGACAAACAATTCAAAAGACAAAATGTATTTAAAGACCAATCTTTATTTGAATGTGCCTCTTAACCTGAGATATTAGTTATACAGTAATAGTATTGACAATCTAACAAAACTGAGCAACTCAACAGTCAACTTTATATTTCTTATTGTCTAAAGCATTTATTATTTTCATTTTCCCAATCTCATATTCAGTGTGGACGGATTGAGACAGCATGGTGTCCAGAGAGCTGCAGAGACTTCAGGGAGAAACCTCTGTGTGATGGACGTCCTGTCTGTTGGTTTGGAGAGGACTGAGGGTCTTTCCTCTGCGAGGAGGACCAGGGCTGATGAAGGAGCCCATGCTGGGCAAAGCTGATACCAACTGCACAGGCCTAGTCGGTCACTTTATTTGACTAAATGTGTTTAATACATTTAATAGGTTTACACCTTCTGTCCATATGTGCTTTTTATTTAAAACATTTGATTAACTTTTGGTTCACATTTCAATAAATTGTATTTGTATTTGCACTCCTTTTGTCCATTATTCTTACTGAAAATGTTAGATTACACATTCACATCTGACTGAAGATTGGCCCCATTTATTTGTGACGTTGCAAAACAAGGTACATGTTGTGAAGCTCATAAAGTGAGGCAAATAGAAATAATCAGCTGATGGAGTGTAGATGTGGAAATAGCTGCATTCGATCAGCTGACTGTTTTTACAATAAAAGTAGTTTCTTAGTGAATGTCCTGTACTGGTCTTAAAATCTCATAACATCAGCTTTTAATGTTCCTCTTGGATGTTCTTCTTGACCCTCAGAGAAGGAGAAAATGTCCTGTCTTTCAGGCATGTCCTTTCCTAACAAAAATGACAGGAAACATAAAACATATTATTGCAGAACAAGTGTGTTATTTATGAAAGCGGTGTGTTTGTGTGTTTAGGGGCTGTAGATATAATTATTTTGTAATTGTAATGTTTTTTTTTTATTTCAACAATGAGCTACAAAGACAATCAGATTATGAATGAACAGTATGAAGTTCATCAACATTGAAATATATGTTATTATCAAAATAATATTTAACTGTTATCAAAACGTAGTGCAACTGTAGAAGCTTGCTCTGTTGTCTCACTGAAAGAATAACTTTTACCACGTTTTTTACAGACAATATTGAGAGATAAATAGTAGCAGTTCTCACTATGTGTTAAATATCTTTGCCTTCAATACATTAAATTAGAAAGCTGACAAAGTCATATTGCTTGTTATCATCTAAATGTAACTTTTTGCATGGAAAAACCCCTCTACTTAACTGATGTGTAGGTGATCTAGTATTTAGTATTGTTTAATGGAATGTATATCAGTGTATTCAAGTCAATACTTCATTTAAACCAATATCTTTCTTGATTCTTTGTACAGTATGAAAAAAGAGTCTTTGTACCTGTGCTGAAGTTCACTGCTGTGAGGAGTCCAGTTCTGTCTCTCACTCTCTGGTCCAGCCTGTCTGCATCACCTGGACACCTTAAACAAACAGATATATATATATATATATATATATATATGTAAAGTACCATGTGTACAAACAATATAACTGATTCTCTTCTGTTGAACATGTTGGATTGTGTATTGTCCGAGTCAGGGGCCTTTTTATTTTACTGTAACTTTGGAAGTTGTGTTACCAATGCTTACTGTTTATTTGATACCCATTTGGTAATACAATTAATAAAAACAACAAGGTTTGGGTTCGTTCTTCAGATGACTGTGACGTTAACGTGTAAGCTCAATAATGAACTCCAGCTCAACCAACCATATTGTAATATCTAACTAATCATCTTGAAATATGACATTAATAATTGTAATATACACACATCTTATTGTGAGGTTGATTTCACATACACTACTTCGACATTAGCTTGTCTACATACTTGAGCATAGCCAATTTAAATTAACCTTAGATGCATACAGTTCTACCTACATAATAAAATATCTCTAAATTACAAGGATGTAACCTTATTTTATCAACCTCAAACAGAAGCCGTTTATTCAACAGTATTATCCCACTTAACACTTGTCTATTTCGTTGTAACCTTTATATATACAGTCTTTGATTTTAACTTGGAGGCTACGATTACAATCGTTAGCACCGATGTAGCTACCACTATCTTACATGCTAACCCAAGCCTTACATTCATTACGTAGCTGATTAAAATCATGAACACATAAATAAAGCACTAGAATTTCACTTACCGCAAAACCGCATTCATGCACCGTCTGTTTTAACCGCAGAGCGAGTTACAATAGTCCGATATATAAGCATGAAGAACAAACAACCACGGCCAGCTACAAGTTGTGTTTCCTGGATGAGCTGAGCAGGCAGAGTCCCTGTAGCTAGCTTCACGGAGCAGCTAGCAGAGAGACAAGAAGCTAACAGCGGCAGGCACTTGACAGAGCCGTCACTCAATGTGACCGCGCCCTAATTGATGCACACACTTTAAGACCTAATATAAATAAAAGGGTCGCGTTAGAAAACAATTCACTCACAGATCCATAATCATGAAGGTGGAATCTAACTATATCGATAATAAAATGTATGGATTCAGGGGTAGAAACATGTTTTTTTCTGCTGTAAAGTTGGGCATTTTAACATGGGGGTCTATGGAAATTGCTCCTTTCTGCAGCCATCGCCTATCGGCCAATATATGAACTGCAGTGTGTGGCACTTCCGTATTGGCTTCCCGGTTCTACCCCACAGTTTGCCGCTTGGTTGGAAGGGATGTGTGTAATGTGGTGATTATTATTCACCCGCGGATCTATGGGTTGGGGCAGAGCCATATAATAGAAGAGTTACGACATCTCCGTTCACTCCAATGGACCACTTTTTTACAGCAATGGCGGATCGTGGAGCCTCTCAATCGTTCCCCGGAAGTTAGCGCCAAGGCTGGCAGAGCTGTAGAGTTGCAGCATAATAGACCGTTCGTGACGGACTTTTAAAGGTAAGAAGAAGTTTAAAGATTTATATTGCGGATATTATCAGTACATCTGATTCAATTTAACATGTGTATTAAAGGATGTCAGTGGATTATCCCTAAATTAGTAGATTTAGGGAACGTTTACAGATAACAGATCAAGCTAGGATACCGAAGCAAGTTAGCAACAGACGTTGAACAGCCTTTTAATTGTAAATGCCGTTCTCTTAATGTCATTTCGTCCAACGTTGTTGAATTAGAGAAGAGGGGCTTCTAAACGGGATTGTATGCGGGGGTGGAGGGAGTTAAATATTAGATAAATATAACTTTGGTGCGTGTAAGAGTGAGTGTTTTTAGCAGAGCCATATTGTGTCCTTGTGATTATGTTGATTATTACCTGTCCATGTTGCAGCTCAGCTGATTTTGGATTGATGGCAAAGAGAGAGGGACTTAAGTGAGAGTGAAAACACAAGGTAAGTTTAATACTACTGTTTTATATAAGTAAGCATACTAAACATGTATTCTATCACTGTATTATATAAGTAATCTTGTTAGTAACCTACTGTATGGCAGGTGGAGGGGCAGTGATGTTACAGGTGGAGGAGCAAAACTGCAAGACTGCAAACTCACAAGACAGAGAAATCGAAGTTTGTTCTCCAGAGAAGAGGTTGATTTCACTTCAATTTTTTCATATTTTCTAAAGATGTGGAAATGGCACCAAAAAAAACTTGAGAGCTGTAACCAAGACAACTGTAACAACATGAGTAGACAGCCACCAAGGTTTTTCAAGTCCCTCTCTTACTCCATTTTGCCAACCCAAACTTCCAGGTACATGACGGGACACCTTGCTTGTTTTTGTTGTTTGCGCTCCTCTGGCAGGTCGGAGGGCAGTGATCCCTTTTCTATTATATGGCTCTACAACTATTGTTGCGCACGGACATTATAGTTAACCGGACTTCCTGTTGATGTGAAATCCGAAAACATTTTTGAAAAATAAAATAATACTTTATTCCGAGTGTGCTTACTTTTCTCTTGAAAGGTCATCACATAACGGCATTGTAATACACGGTTCGGCTGCATTAAATATTACATATCTGCCGTAGTTTGCTATTTATAGAGCCATGATGAGAGGACTTCTAGACAAACAGGAATAACTGCCGCCGAAACTAAATATGTGACGTGGATCATAAATATATCAGCAATCAAACAAAATCTTCAATTTCTCTTCACACAATACATCTCCTTGCAGTATCAATACTAATTCGGCTGACTTTTATATTTGATCCAATCGGTATATTGGTATATTTATACCATAACGGCGCACAGCTGATAGAAAGGGACACCTGGTGGTTAAAGCACGTTATTGAAATGTATTATTTGTATTATTAGATATTAATAGGAGACACAGACAAACTAATAAGGCTTTATTTAAACATTAAAGAATACTTTAGGTTAAGGTCTTATTTTGAATAAGAAAAAAGCTTTGGGGGTATATTAAGCCTGACAAAGTACTAATATATTGCTTTCCTGCAATGTTAACTACTGTATATAATATCAGTTAAAATAAGTGCTTAAACAAGCACTTATTTTAACTGATATTATACATATGTATTATACTCTTATAAGATGTATGTAGATAGTATAAGAAATGTGCAGAATATGACAGTTTAATGGTGGAGGTATACACACATATTGATGTCTTGTCTTGGTCACTGTTGAGGAACCTGCGACCCAGGTTTTTCATCTCCGACCTTGTCAGGTATTGAACAATTAATAAATAAAGAACACAGAATTATTAAATATAAAACACAGAATTTGTGTGATTATACTAAATGATTTACAAATAAACACCACTGCATATTTACAACTGTTACACATGCTGATGTAACGCAAATGTTTCCAACTTAGGATCAATAAAGTATATCTTATCTTTTTCGACTCCACTTCGAGCGATATAATTACTAACAAAGCACTTATATACTAATGAAGGACTGGCTTATCTAAAGTCAGTTGAGTAGCACTTGAAATGTTTTAGCTCTATGAAACCTGATGTAGCCTACTTATATGATTCTGTTTTCTTTAAGTTTGTATCTTGTTGGTCGAACGCACTTATTGTAAGTCGCTTTGGATAAAAGCGTCAGCTAAATGCAATGTAATGTAAGATGATCGATGGCTACTGCCATATTTGCCTCTGAACCTTGACAAGTGCATGTTTCAGGCTTATCAATTAACAACAGGAGGGGTCACAGACATAAGACCAGCTGTTAAATAAAGCTCTTCTGACCTTAGCTGTCATGTGGGTATATTAATGCTGCCCATTATGGGCACAAGCAATTTTCACCCATTTATTAATTATATGTTTTAAATTTGAGTGTTTCCTATCCCTTAAACCTCCAGGGATGTACACAGTTTAATACTGGCAACTTCTTATTATGGGAAATACGAAAACGTATTTTAAAACTACAATTCCCAGTAGAGATGTGCCATCAGGCCTCGTCAGCATCCTTATCCTCCTGGACATCTCCGCCGCATTCGACACAGTCTCCCACACTATCCTACTCAACCGCCTATCCGTCTACCTTGGCCTCTCTGGTACAGCCCTCTCCTGGTTCCATTCCTACCTCTCCAACAGGCAACAGTTTGTGACCATCGGAAAATCCAGCTCTCCCCCAGCCCCTGTCAACCAAGGTGTGCCGCAAGGTTCAGTGCTCGGCCCCCTTCTATTCAACATCTACATGCTCCCCCTCGGTGAAATCATCCGCCGACATGGTCTCAACTTCCACTCCTATGCCGACGACACCCAACTCTACATCAGTACCAATCCATCATCCCAGCTACCCCCACTGTCACTTGTCAACTGCCTCCGTGACATCCAAGCCTGGATGTCAAAAAATCTACTTAAACTCAACAATAACAAAACAGAGCTCATGGTTGTGGCCCCAAAAACACTGCTCCGGAAGGTTGGAGATCTGCTCCTCACCATCGATGGCGGCTCCATCCACCCTTCCCCTGAGGTTCGCAGCCTGGGCGTCACTCTGGACTCCAGCCTCACCTTCAACTCCCACATCAGATCTACTGTCAAAACTGCTTTCTTTCACCTACGAAACATCTCCAGACTCCGGCCCTCTCTCCCCGACCCCGTTGCAGAAACATTAATTCATACCTTCATCTCTTCTCGTCTGGACTACTGCAATGGAGTTCTGTTCGGGGTCACCAGCAAAGCCCTGGACAGGCTCCAGTACGTCCAGAACTCTGCAGCCAGGCTCCTCACCCACACTAAGCCCTGGCAACACATCACCCCTACCCTCATCCACCTTCACTGGCTCCCGGTCAAGTCACGCATCCAGTACAAACTCCTCCTGCTAACTTACAAATCTCTCCACTCCCTAGCCCCTCCATACATCTCTGACCTCCTTCAGCCCTACACCCCCTCTCGTCACCTGCGGTCCTCTGACAAAGGGCTGCTCTCCATCCAGCGCTCCAAGCTGAAAACATTTGGCAACAGAGCCTTCAGTGTCGCAGCCCCCACCCTCTGGAATTCTCTCCCCTGTGCAATCAGGAATGCAGACACTCTGGACACCTTCAAAAAACACCTCAAACACCATCTGTTCACTCAGGCCTTTGGCCTCAACTAATATACAGTACTCAGCAACCTGTTCCTGTTTTTGTTTTCTTCAGCCTATGTATCTTTATTATTACTTTTTGTTTTGTTACTTCCCATTGTAAAGCGTCCTTGGGTTTCGTGAAAGGTGCTATATAAATTGAAATTATTATTATTATTATTATTATAGAGCATGTTGCAAAACACACAATAGCCAGCATGTGTAGTTCTGGGGACGGGGTGGGGGACGGGGTGGACCCGTTCAAATCCAGTTTTGGACAGTCTGCCGTGGTTCCATCCCATTTCAAAGTGTTGTTCGACGCTTGGCGTAACCCTCGGCGCACACTCAAAGATCCAATCACAGAGCTTGAGGACTATCACGGGGTTTGTCAAGCGAAGCGGAGAGAATACTTACTTCCGGGTGTAAAATTCTCTAAAGCAACTACTATGAGCTGCTCCGACCCTCGGTCCTGACGGACTTCAACTTGTGTTTATTAATCAAACAAATAAATAAACACAAGGATAAGTATGTGTTATTGTTGTGTAAATAACAGTGTGTGGTTTAGAAAATAATACAAAATTAGAAGGAAAAAACAATGAAACAATACAGATTTCAGTATTCTGAGCCCCTACTCTCCCCATAACTGACGGCAACAAAAGTCCTACATTATTCAATTAAAATAAAGAAGTAAAAACAATAAGTGTGGCTTGATATTGAGTAAGAAAAAGGTTGATAAACGCTGTGAGAATGGATCTGCGGAGAGCATTTTGCCGCGATCCCAACTCCTCTATTACCAACGTTCAGGGAGCTCTATGCAAGTCAATGGGACGCCCTGCCCATTGAAAACTGACTTCCAAGGGGTCCCTTGTCCGTAATAGAGTGATGGGGAGGGGCCCTGACCGTCCGTCAACATGTGACGGGTTGGGAGTGAGAACATGTTGGAATGAGAGCGTACGTTTGGACTGACAGTTTGATCAACCAATCATATATTGATTTGTAGCCAATGGGCGTATTCTTTCAGAGTTTCCCTCAGTTCCAGGGTACTCTAGAAGGCCCGGTAGTTCACTGGCTCGAGACAGAGGATCTAGATCAGGGGTGCCCACACTTTTTTGGCTGGTGAGCTACTTTTGAAATGACCAGCTCACCGAGGTCTACCAACCAAAAATAAAATCCCAAATTGCAAGGGTTGCTGAATAACACGTTTTATTTATACATGGGATAACTACAATAGGGCTGCAACAAACGACTAATTTGATAATCGATTAATCTATTGATTAATGAAACGATTAATCGACTATTCGGACTATTACTGTATGCCTTGCACAATTTCTCAAACGCTCTTATTTAGCCATCAACTTTTAGATTTAGCCTGAGGTTGTTTTAGGCATGTGGAAACTAACAATGAAAACAATAAAGATGAATACTTGATTTAAAAATACACACATAATTAAATTAACTTAACAAATTGTGAACAAAATTAACATTGGTCTTTATTTAAATAAAATAAATAATATTTCACATCAAAAGAAACAACAATGTTTTAACAAATCGTATTAAATAATCTGATGACAGAACTGTAAACAGAATAGCTGAAACTTTAACAAAATAAAGAGTAACTCTGTTACCTCTAATCATTAACCCATGTTTGTATAATGTAGTTAACTCCGTGTGTTGCTGCTAGCATACATAACACCAGACGTGGAAACGTTACTCGTGGATGGGCTACAGAGCTGCTAGAAAGATAGTCGAACCCGGTGCATTCCTCCGTCTGAATGTGGTGCACTTTTGCTAAATGTTTAGACAAATTGCTCGTGTTACCGCCCTTACATGCTAAACACTCTTGGCAACGAGCATTGTCCACCTCAAGACGGGTAACATTTAACCACACCTTGGAGCGCTTCTCTCCGCCATCTCCTCCGTGTGTTGCTGTTGCTGCATGTAGCAGCCGAGTGTGTGTAAACTGCCCCGCCCCCTCGCACACAGACGGGAGAGAGAGATCTCGTCTGGATTGGAAAGGTCGAAAATACACCGACCATAGACGCATTTTTTTTGTCTTTTTGCATGTTAGAAACAAGTTGGCGACACTAAGACTGCGAGATAATGTATTTGTAGCAATAATACATGACCTTTCTCAACTCGCTACTCGGAGGGAAGTCGCTGTCATATGCCTTGTGAACACTCCGATAATGCCTCTCCACGTTACCTTTCTTTGGCAGAGCGACGCTTGCTTTACAAATAAGGCAAATAACCTTTGAATGTGAATGTTTTCCCGGCACTGTTTTTCGCTTTGCATTCTGGGTTAACAGACTGGAAAGCGATAGGTCGCTTTTTCTGTCAATCAAACTCCTGAATTAAGTGGCAAACAAGTCCTCATGTACTGCTCTCCTTTAAAGTAAACTAAGATGAACCAGCTTTAACTTTTGTGACTGGAATTTTAAAGTCAAACTTACAAAAAGTGTCATTGCCCATATCCCTATGAAAAATCTGATATTTTGGAGAAATCTACCATAAAATATGCAATAAATACACATTAGCATGTGATTGCTTGACTGCCTCTGATTGACTTTCTGTAAGGCAAACATTATATATGTCTGTACGCATTTGGGTCTGTCTTGCAGAGAAGAATAAATGCTTATCGATCTCGATCTGCAGCATGAAGCGGTCTTTAATGTTGGCTCTTCTGCCCCCTAACAAACTGCAGAGGTCTAATGTCTCTTGTTTATGGCCAACCTTCTTCATCCCTGCCTCCCTTCATCACACCTGTCTCTCTTCTTCCCTCCCACTCTGCTGGAAGCCCTCCTCACTCATTCAGTTTCATCTCCTCCGTCACGCTCCATGATTAGACCTGGAGACCATAACAATGACTCTGTGGCTGAATGTTCTCTTTTTACCTTAAATTATTTAAGACATGAGAAATTGGCCCTTTTGGTACAGTGAATGGATTCCTTCTAGACTTAAGAGTCATTTCACCTAATGTTCTTTTAATGTAACCGATGACTCATTTATAAAATGTCACGATTTTGTACGTTGCCTAGCATCCCTTGATGGACCCGAGCGAGACATCCCTGGATGCAGGTGAATTATGACCACTGCCCAGGTTGTATAATACATGATTTGTATTGAGACAATTCAATATAAATCTCCAGAGGGTTCCAAGAATCATGAAAGAGAAAACAACGAGACCAATCCAAATGAAATGTGTATGATGTTCAGAAACCAGAAAAAGGACATATTAACACCAAGAACAGCTCCACTCCGCCCATCAGCACCTCTCACCCTCGAGTGGATATTCTCTTAATGGAAATGAATGCAGATGTTACGTATTTTAAAATGAATTCATAAACATTTGTTTCCTGGAAAAACCAACCTTAAAAAAATGAAGACACAGAAACTGCTATCACGTGATTACAAATATTGTATATAAAATACTGTCTAATGAGGTCTCTGTCAGCTGACTTACATGTACCTGTGGCCTCGGAGTGTAGAGGACATACACTTCCGAAGCTCTGTCCAAAATGCCAACCTGCCGGAGATTGTTCTTGGTTTTGAATCTTCTCACCATTGCTAAAATTGTGTGTTGTGGGAAAAAAGAGCCTGGGGGATATTTAAGCCTTTACTTTGTCTTGTCCTAAACATGCTGATTCTCAAATGAACTGTTAAGTGAAGCTATAGGAGAGATGGAAGGAGTAACAACTTAAATGTAATAAAGAAACTCAGACATGTTTATAATTCTGAATGAAAGATTGCAGGATAGAATAACCAATTCATGTTCATATGATTCATCAGGTTTGCTTGTTACTGTCATTTCACTTTATTGATCCAGTTATTAAGTCATCACAGTCCCTTCCTGTCAATCTCAACATGTATTGTCTGCACATAGAAAACTCAACAACATGACTGGACCTATGGGAATAAAAGAAAGAAGTATGTTTCATTCCATCAAAAATCCAAGTTGGAAGAAATCAACACAGCTGGATCAGTACAGTACACGTCTCCTCGGCCAACATTGGTAGCAGTGACAGACGAGTGCATTAAGACGGTGACTAGTTATATAATACCTCTTGGAAATAATCACTGAACACATATTCAAGTAATGTCTCTGAGAGCAGACTGCGAGGGCTTACAATATGAGGAAGGATAAAGCAAGCTGTATAAAATACTGTACAATGTTATTGCTGCTGGTTTCCTTGATTGTGGATTCTGACAAGAACAACTTTGATAAAACGAGAGTAATGTACCTTTTAAAAAGGAGCATGGTGAGTATCAACAGCCTAATGGTCATTGGTTTAAAGCAGGGGTCCCCAAACTTTTTCCTGTGAGGGCCACATAACTTTTCCCTTCTCTGATGGGGGCCGGGTCAGTTTGTAACAGAAAAAGTGTGACGATCGCATGGGTGTCTAAACGTAAACATTTATTGTTTTCTAGAAAGCCACACATAACCAAATATTAATAACCCTTTCCGGGATCTTCACAGAAAAAAAGTCAGGAAATAAATAATAACACTATTAATGAAATAAATAACACTATTTATGAAATAAATAATAACCAAATAACCCTCTCTGGGTTCTTCACAGAAAAAAGTCCATTGAAAATTACTGTAACTTTCTGTTGTGCCGTGCACAATCTTAACAGGTAAAAGTTTAGCTTAGTTGTCAGAGCAGAATCTCTCAAAATAAACGTGGATTTACGTAAAAAAAACAATTTTTTTCGGGGTTCGGGTGTTTTGTTTGATTTTAAACAAACAAAGTCTTGGCTTTCAGAATATGAAACTTTTATTTCCTATTTATTTCTCACTCGCAATCTGCTCTTCCGCAGCGCCGCCCCCCCCCCCCCCCTCACTCCGCTGAAATTATGAATGTAAGAGTACAGTAATCATAGATAACACTGCAGGGTCCGTTACAGTTTGTTTTCATCTGATTTCAATTAAACAAAGTCTTGGCTTTCAGAATATTAAACTTGTTTCGGCAAATTCAGATGATAAATACAACTTTGAAGCTTCGGCATAATTACAAGCGGAGAACGGCAGGCATAACAACAGCCGGTGTTTCTCGTGAGTGTTTTCCCCAGGAAACAAACACAATACACACAAACGCAAAATTACACAAGCACACACACGCACACGTATACACACACACTCGCGAGCTTCCCCTCCAAACGAAAATATCTTCCCTCGGTAGTATTTTGATCATTTGCTCCGCTAATAATCAATCAGATCGATGGATTCCAGAGAACTTTGAAGGCCTTTTTCTCAAAATGATGACTCGGTGACAGTCATTATATAATGTGACATATTTCGCTTAATATTTGAAGTACAAAAACAATCCTGATATCATTAGAAAGCTAGGAATATCCTCTTTCCAACAGTGTATACAACTCAAAAGGTGTCTTCGGGTCAATGCGACTGATTTCGATAGAGCAGGTCACAACATTTTGACAGGGGCTAGTCTAGGATTCGCGTGGCCAGACTGAAAAAAAAAAAAAAAAAAAAAATCATAATGCGTCTCTGGTATTGTTCAGGGGGCCGGGCCAAATGTGGAGGCGGGCCGTACCCGGCCCGCGGGCCTTAGTTTGGGGACCACTGGTTTAAAGTGTTGCTTGTTATTGTAACGTCCCTCCTTTATTTAAAAACAAAGCTGCTTTTAAACATGACAGCAGCAGCTTACATTGGATCAGTCTCACAGTGAGGTTTGTGTGAGGGTAAAAACACGTCGCACACACATCCATTGTTATTGTTATTTGAGCAGTCCAACAGTTTGTGTGCCGTCTCGGTCCGATTTGAAAGGCAAACGTTTGTATATAGTGTACTATTGGCAAAAGCTCCAAGAGAGGTGATCTTCGTCTGTCTTTGAGAAAAAAAAACTGAACTGAACTTTTTTGAATGCATTCAGGCCCCATAATGGCATGATATCTGATATTTAAACAGAGAGACATAGCTAAACAAAATCAGTTTTAAATGGAAACAGTCCTGAGTTGCTGTTGTCCAGTAAACCTTTTTGAACTGCAATGTGGGTCAATACACCTTTATGTATCCATGCTGCTATATGTCAATCATTGGACCTGTATCGATCCCCAAGGAAGAGCATATGATGAAAGACTGCTTTATTTTTTGTTTGAATTAAACAATAATTCTGGTTAATTATAACCTGGTGCTTGTTTTTATAGCTGGCCATTGTGTTTTTTTATTATGATATCATGAAAAACAACTAAGGTAGTCCAAAAGTAAGTCCATCTGGTTATAATGTACTGTTTGCCTTTGCCTAGCAGAGTGGAGCAGAGGATGGCAGGACACATGGAGGATGTCAGAGTGGAAGTAAGGAGGGGAGAAGGTGGTGGAAGAGGTCTAAAGTGCATTGAGCGTGTGGTGCAAGACGGACAGGTTTATGTTTTAAAATGTTGTCAGAGCTCTGTTCAGAGGGGCGAGGGGTGAAGTTAGTTCATAACGACGTTTCAGCTTTCATGTATTGTCCTACTCATCAACAAGGGGAGTGTAGTAGTTCTGGAACAGAGGCTGCATGAAGAGACCCAGCGTCCCGACCACACACACAAACACGAAGATCCACAGGAAGAGACGGTCGATCACCATGGCCACGTACTTCCAGTCTTCAATTATCTGTGGAGAGAGAAAGATTTTGAATGCTGCTATAGATTAATGCCCTGAACTTAGGTGCACTGTGAATTGTTTATTTTGTTTATTTTGAATAATATGTTTTGTCTCTGGTGCTGCTCATTTCTAATCTAATTATTTTTGGCTGACAGCACAGTAAAGTTGCTTTGACATAATATGAAGGGCACACAAATCAAGTCACAAATAACTGAATTAAAGCTGTTGATGGATTTGCTCTGAGGGCAAGCATTGCATACCAGAGCGGATTAGGTATTTACCAATGTTGTGGCTATTTTCTCTCATGCGCAATAATGTAATACATATGCCGTTTAATCACATGAAGTGCAAATAAATCACTATCAATGTACAACAATGTACAACATGTGTTATTCCTACAGTAATGCACAATAACAGTCTTTAATTGAGCAATTGAAAGAAAGGCAAACACGCCAACAGAATTATTTCCATACCACATATGACGTAGATTACATCAAGTAATCCATCACGTAGCATAAGTGCTACAAAGAACATGAAACCTTGGAAATCAATATTTGCAGACCAGACCAACAATAAGCAGGTGAAGGAAAGGCCTTCAAAGCATGTTGCACATATTTAAAGTTGTTACATAAATGCAAATGCAGATAAACCTACCCCTTCATCATCATCCTCTCTCTTCATCTTGTCAGCAATGTAGCGTACTCCATCTACTGCATCTTCCACGTCAATGTTTCTCTTGAGCGTCATCCTCTTCCTGAACTCTGTGTTATCTGACATGTCGCTGATTCTCCAGCCGTAGCGTTTGGCCGACTCCTCGTTGACAAAGAAGGATGAGGAGGAATCTGCCATCCCTGCATGGCCACCATCACACATCTTCTGGTCAGAGTAGGATCTCTGTTGGTGTTTTCTCCTGAACTTCTCACGGATGTTGGAGCTGCCGGGTCTCCGCATGAAGAGGTAAGAGGGGAGCCGGTACAGGAAGACACGCTTCACCCACGGAGGCATGGTGTGCGTACTGGGGGACCGATGGTGCACGTTGAGCACGCAAACGCTGGTGACGATGGAGAAGGTGACCAGTACCATAGAAAACATCAGGTACTTTCCGATCAGAGGCACTGCCAAAGACGTGGGTGGCACAATTTTGGAGATAAGGAGTAGAAACACAGTGAGTGCCAGGAGGACGGAGATAGTGAGCGTCATCTTCTCACCACAGTCTGACGGGAGGTAGAACACCAGGATAGCCAGAGACGTGATCAGGATGCAGGGAATGATCAGGTTGATGGTGTAGAAGAGAGGCTTTCTTTTGATAATAAAGTCATAGGTGATGTCTAGGTACCTGATGTCGTTCGGGTCTTCGTTCTTGCGGCCAGGCAGGGAAACAATATCCCACTCACCGCTGGGTTTGAAGTCGTCACGTGAGGCGAAATCACTGAGGAGGATGAGGTCTATCTCAGTGTGGTCGTAGGTCCAGGAGCGAAACTTGAGGGTGCAGTTCTGCTGGTCGAAAGGGAAATCACGGACTTCAATTTTGCAGGCCGACTTGTAGATAGCTGGTGGGAGCCAGGCCACTTCGCCGTTGTTGGAGACCACTGCATTGGAGTAGAAGGAGACTTCATAGGTCCCATCAGCACTGAGAGGAGGAACGTTTGGGAGGTAAGCAAAATAAAGGAGAAAGATGAAGTCAAGGCACTCAAATGTAAAGAATGTCTCTCACACATTAAAACACAAACACATCTTTACAAGTTTATGGAAGGTTTAGGAACAAGGTGGAGAAGTCCGAGTAGAGCTGCGAGAATACTTCTTTCATCACTCACGGAACAAATTCAGCTCAAGACATATATTCAGTTTTGGTTAAATGAATAATACCAACAGGTTAGCTTAAAAAGAGGTGGTTGTGATTAGGGTTGCAAAATTCCGGGAATTTTCAAAGATGGAAACTTTCCATGGGAATTAACGGGAATAAACTGGGAATTTTCTAAATTGAAGGTTGGCTCTTCATAGGGAACTTAAATATACACTGAACAAAAATATGAACACAACACTTTTGTTTTTGCTCCCATTTTTCATGAGGTGAACTCAAAGATCTAAAACATTTTCTATATACACAAAATAACCATTTCTCTCAAATATTGTTCACAAATCTTAAAAAATCTGTGATAGTGAGCACTTCTCCTTTGCCGAGATAATCCATCCCACCTCACAGGTGTGGCATATCAAGATGCTGATTAGACAGCATGATTATTGCACAGGTGTGCCTTAGGCTGGCCACAATAAAAGGCCACTCTGAAACGTGCATTTTTGCTTTATTGGGGGGGTCCGAAAACCAGTCAGTATCTGGTGTGAGGGGTAGGGTTAGGTTTAGGATTAGGGTAATGTTGTGAATCGAGTGGCCTGTGTTCGTCGTCCATAACATACGCCTGCCCATACCATAACCCCACCACCACCATGGGCCACTCGATTCACAACATTACCCTAACCCTAACCCTACCCCTCACACCAGATACTGACTGGTTTTCGGACCCCCTATTTGAGAGAAATGGTTATTTTGTGTATATAGAAAATGTTTTAAATCTTTGAGTTCATCTCATGAAAAATGAGAGCAAAAACAAAAGTGTTGCGTTTATATTTTTGTTCAGTGTAGTTGGGGAAAATATAATTTAGCATAATCTTGACTAAAACAAACAGATGCCATTCAAGTACACTTGAATATCCATGCCATAGCACACTGCTTACTGCATGGCTATTGAGATCACACAAAGGTTTGCAAAAGGCTCACAAATGTGAGAGTGGAAAAACTGGTTGGCATTCGGGCAAACCTAAGGCTCTCTGAGCCTGACACAGAGCCATCCTCAACAAGGCTGGACAGTGACACTGAAGAGGAAGACTCAGAGTTGGATGTTGATGAGGCCCAGGAAGAGCCCTTTGACTGAAAGGGTTAAGCAAAAATGCAGAGGATTGCTTGAAGGAAGATTTGCATGTTTAATGGGACTTTTTGGAGGGAGAAGGGCTCTTTTCATTTAACATTTTTGAATGGGACATTGTGGGGATTTTTGGATGGGGGGTGAATTTTTGTTCATTTTTTAATGAGTGGGATTGGGGGGGATGAGTAATATTGAACTCAACATTCCTGTTTGCGTTCTTCAATGAAACAAATAATTGTTCAATAAAATAATTAAAACTTGTTCTGTTCTACTTAAAAAAAAAAATCTGTTTAAATGTCATGTTTTTTGTTTAATTTTGCATCGAATATTTCCAAAATTCCCCAGCTTAACTTCCCATGGAAACTTTCCGGAAATTTACCGGAAATGTTGCCCCTTTGCAACCCTAGTTGTGATGGAGCAGCTGATCAGCTACTGTAGTGTGACTTTAACACATAAACCTCTTCAACGATAACCACTCAACTATTTGTCTTTTTTAAATCAATGTCATCTTTCAATGATTTCATCTTGGGATGGCCCCAATGTATCAGGGCACCTGTGTACATTTTGACAGAAACAGAAGCTTTACAGCAATATCATCAAGAGTCAAGTGATGAGTAAAATGATTTAATGACTGTCATCGAGCGCTGCCGAGGTGACGCGTGCAACAGTTAACCCTTAAAGGATGGGTGACGATCATCTCAAAGGAGGAACTCAAAGTGGGAGACATCCCAGCAACATTACAACAACTGCCCCTCCCCACCTCAAATCTGCTGAGACTGTCTTTTTTCAAGGCTCAAGTTGATGCATTATAGATAAGTGGCCTATCAATTATAAAGCAGGTCAGGAATCCAACCATCACACTCGGTCTCTAATGCTTTCGGCCCTTCTGTGAATATGCAGACTAATTGAAAATGCAGAGGCTCCACCTGCTTCCTGCAACCCAGTGTCCCCCAAACTTGGCCAGAGACCTGGACCTGATGCTTTAAAGTAGTGCTGATCCTCTGATATCATTCTGCCTCTTAATGCTCTGTATGTGGTCTTTAGCTGACCAGCAATCTGCTTCATAAAAGTTGAATGATTACCACTTCTGTATAAACTGTAGGGTAACTGCTGACCAAAAGCTACACGTCCACACAGCTGTGTTTATATGTTCTAGCAACCCTTTGTCATCACAAATAACATTCAGGTAAGACTAAAATACATTCTCATTATGTAAAGAGCGAATCTTATTTTCTCCCAGATTATGGACGTGATTTTAAACCTGTCGTTAACGTTGTAAAGCTGGTTGAGCTTACAATAAGTACGTCTGTGACCTTATTAGAGCCAAGGAGTTTAATTAATTAATCAAACATGGCTTGTTTCACACGGACCACAAGCGCCTCCTGGGTAAAAGTCAGTAAAGTAAGTGTGTTTGATTCATCTACCAAGCAGACTTGGTTAAAACATATTTGTCATACAGTAAACTAAACTTAATGTTGTAGAAAATATGTTTTCCTCACAAAGTAATTGAAAATGCGATTTTGCATGGAAGCTTAACTTAAAGGGCAAAAGTATAAAAAAGAAAATCTAAAGTTAACATATTAGCCATATATGACCCGAATAAATTCATCAATGCCAAAGTAAAATGTAAAAGTTAATTTGTTACATTAATGTGATTAGACACAAGAGCAAAGACTCTTAACTCTATTTTATTTATTTTGTAAACGGTAATGTAACACAGTAAACTATCAGATGTCAAACAGACCCTCGTGTCGACCTCTATGGTGATAGGGGATGCCTTTGTGTCTGCCAGCTACACTCCATGGATAAAGGCCGTGGGGATCATTGCTCCTTGGGTGAACTTAACGCAGCGTTCTCATGGATTGATTTTTCCTTGCGGCGATTTCTTACAGCTGCAAGATGATTTGATGTTTTGTGCATTCCTGCTTAATCTGCAAAACACATAATAATGTAAAGGGATGTGCAGAGAAATGTGTATTAAGGACATGATAGTGCATTGATTTCTATAAGCAGTTTATTATTAATGATATATTGTTTTAATAAAATGTAAATTGTGAAATGAATCCGAACCATATTTGGATGTTTGCAAGGTGTGTGCAATTTTCTGTCCATCTTTTTTATTTCTTCCACACATGTAAATGTAATCACTTGACGTGGGCTTCAGTCATCAAAGGTGTGACGGCATGCAATGGGGATGCAAGTCTAAACTGTAGATTATATAACATGACTATGTCCCTCTCCCTCTTTTTAAAACCTGTAATCTCTCATCCCCAAAAAGAGCACTCATCATCATGAGACTGTCTGCATCATACAGTCTAGACAGTGTTAACAGAACATGTTGGTTGCATTCATTACCCTAAAAGAGTTGAAAAGTGAAAGTGCAATAAGAGGGTAGAAGGAATAAGAGGATGAGAAAACATTTTAGGAAGATGGGGCTTTTGATTAAAGTTGCTCGCTGTGTTTGTTCCTCTTGTAATCACTTATTCAAACACACACACACACACACACACCCTTATTCTGCATCTCACAAATCAGACTTACTTGTTGTAGAGGACGATGTCTGGCAGCCAGATGTGTTGTGACGGGAGTCGGATTTTCTTGATTCCCTGGTACTCTTCAGGGTCCCACATTAATCTGTAGTCATTCCACACCTGATGAAAAGAAGAAGAAATAGGATTCATTCAAATGCACACACACACACACACACACACACACACACACACACACACACACACACACACACACACACACACACACACACACACACAAAAAGACAGACATTTATCAAAAATCACACTCATAAATATATTTGCGACCAGAAGCAAACATTTCACTGTGGCACCATACAATCAACATCGTGGTTCAGTCAGCCATTATCTGGCAAAAGAAAATGCTTTTTGTGAATTCAACCGTTCACTATGTGTATGTTATATTTAGCTTTCCACCTTTACTTATTTATGAAATGACATTTTTTAAACTGATGCCTCTTGTTGTTTCACTATCTCCTTTGCTATAACACAGCCATCTTCCCTGCTGTGGGACTAATAAAGGATTTTCTTATTTAATTTTAAACATCTGGATACAAACAAGCACAAAAAGAAACAAACCTGACTGAGCCAACAGTTGGTGGTCATGATCTGCTCCCTCTCGTTCTGAAACACAGACAGGAAGAGGGTGAACTCATTTCAGTGCAATAATCTCCACCATGTGCGCCCTTGAAGAATCCTAAATCAGCAGGATATGCCTGTATGATAACAGCATTTGCGGATTTGCATTGAGTGTATGTTTCCTCACCACATTGATCAGCTGGGCCAGAGACACCTGGATGTAGATGGTGACCTGCTGGCTGTTGTTCACAGCTGGTCTGATCAGCTTGTTGTAGCGATCTGATGACAACAGGTGACTCACCAGACGCTCCTCCACCTCCGCACACAAGGCAGCTGCACACACACACACACACACACACACACACACACACACACACACACACACACACACACACACACGCACACACACACACACACACACACAAATTAGAAAGTGAAATTATGATGATGAGTGACTGTTAACTAATCCATTGGTCTAACACATGTACCACGAGAACCTGCATATTAGAATAAAAATATTCACGCTGTTGGTTCTCCACTGTTTGACCACCTCTAGCTCAAACAATGGAGTTGATATGTAATCTCAATCTGTTGGACACCTTGCCAAAAATGTAAAACTACAGCTGTGCACAACTGCCTGCAATGCCTTCTCTAATTTCATCATGTCAGTGGAGTGAGTATGGAGATGATGCACGGATAGTTGATGTTGCCCCAGATTGAACAATGTGGATGTCCTGAACCATCAGTTAGGGGGACCAGACACCTGGGGCCAAAAGCAGGGGGGGGTCTCAGGGATGGGCTCAGTTTGATTTGACAGACGAGTGTAGAAATCAATAGTAAAGCCTTGAAGTTGATGCAACCTTTAGTTCATCGTTCCTGCTCTACAGCCTACTGGGATGAATAATATCGGAGAGAGGTGTGATGTTGTTGGAGAGAACAGGTTAAAGTATCTGGGGTGTTACAATAATTTGCACAATACCATACAGGGCGCATCTAAAGCATAATTGGGAGATAAACAAATAGAAGTTAGGTGAAGAAGTTTAGCAGACTTTAGACTTCCGCTTGTTTTGAGCATAAATAAAAGTTATCAAATGACACAAGTCATTTTGTAAGTGTGTGTGTGTGTAACAGTAAGTGTTACTTGGATATGTTTGTAAGATCACAGGATGCAATAGTGTACCTACAGTGAAAACATTGGATGTTAACAACACACTTAATCTACATTTTACAATAGTAGTGACTCATATTTGAGTCACACACACCACACAACACACACACACACACACACACACACACACACACACCACACACACACACACACACACACACACACACACACACACACACACACACACAGAGCCACAGTTGATTTCACTCATTAAATCAACAAAGCTAGATGTCTGAGTGGGTCACAGAGCTTCAGTGATGGTGGCTGCTTTCAAACACGAACGTCGTCAGACTTTTTATTTAAACTTGTGAAAATATCAAAGTCCCTTGCTTTGGAAATGTTACATTAGAACTGAGCGACTCTGATTCCACCATATCTCCTTTTCTGCTGTCCCTCTGATGAAAGTTGAAACACTAAACTTGCTTTCTTTGTGCTCAGGTACAACCCAAAAAGCACTCCCTGTCACACCTGCTTTCATTTAAAAGCCTTTGCTCTTGTGTTTGTCTTGTTTCTGTTCTTTCCTGTTTTCTTTTATCTGTTGTTATGTCCCATTTTCTTTGGGAGGCTTTTGTGACCGCCTTGTTTGTGCTCCATGAGTGCACTTATCTTGAAATGATTGTTGGCTACGGCTTTCCTGCTAACGGGACAATATAAATTAGAGGGTGACAAGAAAGAAAATAGTGGGAGGTGGATTACATAAAAGGACTATAGTCTGCATAATGGCAGTATGGTATGATAATTGAGATGAATCTTAATCTGTAGGTGTCTCGGGAATATGAATACATCACAAGTAAACCAACTAATCTCCATATGTACTGAGACTTTTCTCCGGACCTTTACATTTAGCTAAGCACTGTAGTAATAATATGTGTCACTGACGCAGTGAATTCATATTCTTCCACTGTCTAATAGTCATTATATCACCTGTTGTCTGGGCTGTGTTCAGCAACAGTTTATTCAGTCGCTCCTTGTTCTTGTACTTTGGCATTTGTTGTTCTGGGATATTGTTCTACCTTTGCCTCCTGTTTTTTGTCTTTTTCTTTCTGTCTGCCTCCTAAGGAGATGTACAGCCAACCTCTGTCCTTAGACCCTTTGAGTCCAATAAGGCAAAATCCACCAAAACAAATCATTTAACAAGGACAACTGGAAGTAACCTCACAAAGAGCGATAGAGAACAACATTTCAAGAATGAAAAATAAATATAATTCACTTTTTTGCTGGCATTGTGTGAGCAACAGGATATCTATGTGTTAGAGAACTAAGCCTCACACGGCAGGACTCTATGGAGACCTACATCTGGAAGCAACCATTTAAGATTCAGAAGACAGATGAGTCAGCAAGTGTCCACGCAGGTGTCTGAGAAGAGCTTGTTTTGATGTCGCAGTGAAAGATTAGAACTGTCAGTCATCTATTATGTAGCCTACTCGAAGGCACATCTGTCCTGAGCCCAACGAGCACAGACAAAGTTGTGGTCAGCCTTTGTCTGGTCAGGGCAAAATCCCCTCGAACCAAAATAAATATCAACTGAATGCTTCAAATAGTCTATGCTGTTTGTTTCACACTGAACCAGCCTAGCATGTGACAGCTATACAGTTGTATGGCTGTATAGCTGTATAAGATATTGTGTTATAGTCAATCGTTCATATAGAAACAAATGCAAACACTTCTGAACTGACGTAAACAATATACCTGAGTATCTGAAAGCTGTGCAGTTGGCAGCTTTGGACAAATATGAATATTTATTATGTTGGCACTTAGCATTGTTGCTTTGCTTTTAGCAACAATGCCAACTCCCATGTCTTTCTGTCATATAAAACTTGATGCAAGAGGCGCTGAGCTTTAAAGGCAGGTGCAGGAAAGAGAGAGATGTTCTCCACTCGGTCAGTCCACATTAAGCTCCTGCAGGCTTCTATATGAAGAGGAGATAAGAGGAGTGTCCGACATATGAGCAACCATGACAATAAACCTCAAGGGTATATGTCTTAAGAGAGCTCTGAAACCCAGAGCTCTGTCTGTCAGGATTAGCCAGAGAGAAGAGGCGACGACACATGAGAGGAGAAGAGGACAAAAGACACACACAATAAACAACAAACAACTGCACACAGAGTGGGGGACAAAACAATTCCCAGATTAGTATAATCATCTGATAAAAGGAAATAGGATCATGCCGTATTATGGTGGGGGTTCATGGGAAATCACTGAGTCATTTAAGGGGATGACAGCCTGGAAACAAATCATTGTTTATATGCAACGAGGGAGCAAACTGCTGCACAATGGCACACCGATTTTTTGTATTGCAACTAGTGTGATTTTGGTTGACTGGGATTTGAGGTCACACTCTATAAATCCTGTTAGTCCAGCTCATTGTTTCAGCATTATTTGTCATTGTGCTTTGGTTAATACGATTAAAGCCTCAATAAAAAGCAATAGCTGCTAAATCCACCGAGCAGTGACAAGCAAATAGTTAGCCACACAGTTTACCGAATTGTCAGGAACCTAATTAGTTATTCAATTACAATCATTAATTGCGCTGGTTAAGGAAACAAAAAACAAACGTGGAAAATAAACTGCCTCCTTTTTAAGTTTTGAATAATCAGACTTTTCATCTGAGTGTCTCAGATGAAGTGACCCATCTCTCATTACTGACTTTCACCAGGCTCAGGCCCTTCCACGTGGGACGTCAGGAGCCGTCCATAGAGGGGGGGGTTCTGTCACAAGTTAGACACTTCTATTATTGTTTGTTTGGTGGCTCATCCAAACTCTCCTGTCATTTCAGATCCCGCCTTCCTCCAGGCCCTTGTAATCAGCTCACTTCCCTTACCTGGTCTCCCCAGCCCTTCCCCTCACCTGTTACTCATTCCCTCATCACTCCACAGTATTTATACCACCTCACTATCACTGGTCCTTTGCCAGATTGTCTTGTCGTTTCCGCCAAGCTCTGTACCTGTACCTGTACCTGTACCTGTACCTGTACCTGTACTCGTACCCGTACCCGTACCCGTACCCGTACCCGTACCCGTACCTGTACCTGTACCCGTACCCGTACCCGTACCCGTACCTGTACCTGTACCTGTACCCGTACCCGTACCCGTACCCGTACCTGTACCCGTACCCGTACCTGTACCTGTACCTGTGATCTTGACATGAAGTTCATTTTAGACTGGCAGCCAAAAGTCTGAACTCAGGAAAAGAAACCCCTATGACATTGATGGCTTGCAGAGAGTCTGCATTAGCATCGGGCTAGTGGAGTTTGAAAGGCACAGGCAACGACCGGGCAGAGATTCAAAAAAGAAATAATGATATTATCTGCGTTTCTGACCCATAGGGACATTAAATAAGGACATTTTGGATGCTGCATCAGTTCACATGACATGTTATTTAGTTAATGCTTTTATCCAAAGCAACTTAGAATAACATGCATATGGGAGCCCAAGGGCCCTTTCACATGTTGACTGCAGGGGCTACGATCAAATTGGTGATCCTCTGATTGGTACCCACGTATTTTACCCCCTGCGCTACATTCACCATTGATTTATTATCACCTCACTTTACAAATAGTATATCATTGGAGTAGTCCTTTGACATTATCACACAGCAGACATTGTTGGATGCTTGGTTTAGTTTAAAACAAAAATAAGTCACATATATTGCGAAAAACTCCAACTTATCAAACCATTATTAAAACCATTATGACCCGCCAACTGATCTTTACGGAAGTGGCTTCAGCCTTTGCTTTTTTCTGGCTGCGCGTTGATTTCTGCCAGAGAGGAATACAAATGTCGTATTGCCTTAAACAGTTAAAGAGGTTGGCATAAAGCTAAACCCGGCGCAAGAAGCTACTAGACTGTGAGCGATCAATGACTTGATGGCACCAGTGGAGAGGACTGAGGAGGCAGCGCAGCATGGGCTGTATAGAGTGATGTAAGGGCTCTGATATTAAGGCTAAAAAAAGATGTTGGGGTTCAAATGAGATGTGGATGTAAGTAGAGACGGAGTCTACCAGCAGGTCCCATCACACGTGTATGCACACACTCACACACACACTCCTGTGCACCTCGCCACTCTCCACACTTCAATAATTAATTGGCTCTAAAATAAAAATGCCATCATCTCACAAGCAGACACTCAACCACAATCAAAGATTATTCTCATACTCTTTCTAAACCAGTTCAACTTAACGTATCGTCTCCACCGCAGCATGCAGAATGTGTTTGAATCGTGCCACAACACAAACATCTGGACAAGCTGCCGTGTCTCTGCTGTGTTTGTAACGCAGATGGATAGACGGGCTGTGTCATCAGTCCAGTGTACAGAGAGGAAACCATCCAAACGCTCCCTCCTGCAGGTTCTCTTTTAGGGTTGTAAATGATGAAATGCCTTGCTATCAGGGGCGGTCTTACTGAGGCCAAAACAATTGAATTCAGCTGTCTTTGGCTTTGCTCAGTTCACTGCCCATATCAGGCATGTTGTAAGAGAAAGCCACAGGCCACTCATAGCAATCTGCTGCATCAGCTTCTGACACTTAGCTCACAGTGTGTCTACTGCCAGAGAGACTTGACCTGAGATTTCTGTTGGTTGTTTCCCATCAAACATTCTATCATCACAGACAGTGGATGTATCTTTAATGGGTGAGGATAGAATCAAATACACTTTGACTACAATGATAGTCTTTATCTGTCCCAACCGATCCATCTTGCGCTTTTATTCTGCTTTTTCTTGTTTTTACTATGTTTTCGATTGTTATTATACATTTATGACGGTATTCCGTCCCTGTTTTTATGTTCAGTTCGTGTCGGTTTTGTTTTGAGTAGCACTCTGTTTTCCATGTCTTGTATGAAAGATGTTAAAAAAATAAATGAATTCTTATTATTTGTCTAGAGGAGAGACAATGGCAGTCGACAAAGCGGTTTTCTTCTGTGCTCCCTCAGTCTTACCCTTACATGCATTGCTGCTGATATTTCTTCTAAATAAATTGAATGCCGCTCCCTGGCTTAAAAACTGTACATACATCTCACCTCATCTGACGTACTTCTCTCATTCAAAGAGCAACATCCAAACAAAAGTGCCAAAGTAATGACTAATAGTTTACTATGAAGTGTTGACTCATTGATGCCGAGGCCACTTGACAGGAAACACATTTCCAGTTATGAGAAAGCAGCTTTGAAGTTGTGAGAAACAACCTTCTTGGAAAGAACCCCAGGGTGAAACGTAGAGCTGCATATTTCTGCCCGCCCACATGTAAAGCATCATCCACAGAGAGTCAGAGTTGTCCCATACAGATAGCGTGTGATTCCTCCTTTTCCACTCCTACGCATTTTTCATGCTTTTAATGAGCAAAAACATCTAATCAGGTGTAAGTGTATAGCACACATTGGCACATCACCAACATCAAGTAGCTGATACTTGGAGAGACAGAGGAGTGTGTGATGAGGAACTCAATACGTCGGATAAGTTACAGCAAAGGAGGAGAAAAACACAAGATAAAATGAAGAAATAAATGTGGCAGAGTGGCGCAGTGTGACAGAATGAGACTGAAAGGTGTCAATAAAGTTGCTGCCTGGATTGAGTCGTCCTTACTGTAGCAGCCAGGGAGAAGTTTTACAGGAGTGAGAGAGTCAGAGTCAGGCAGTGCCTCAGCTGTAAACAGGTGATTAAAGTCATAAAACAGAGACAGTGTTGGATCTGTTTTAAAGGAGGGCAGAAGGGGGGGGGGGGAAGAAAGTATTACAAATGAGAGATTTACTTAGGCATACTCGTGATGATGTTGAGTGAGATTATAGATGCAAGATGTAGATGCATACATGAAGTGCTTAAAATTCTGAAGCAAAATTCAAAAATGGACAACAAGTAACACGTAAACACTGCCTGACTGCTGCATCCCCCCACCCCCCATTGCTCTTAACCATCAAGTATTTATTAGAATGCATCTAACTTAGGCTATTCCCCTATACTACTTAATATTTCTAACAACATTGCAAACAATATGCCTTTATTACAATAAAACAAGTCCTGTTTATTGCATTGTGGTCCACCTACTGGGGCTCTGAATTGTTGAGCGATGCAGCAGATCATGCACTGACACGTTTATCGAGATCCCATGTCATCACCCTGGACAGCTCCTGAATGGGATTCCCCTTCAGGGCCTGATTTAGGGCCGTGGACAGCTCCTCAATTTAAAGAAACAGAAGTGAAAAGACGTGTACGGTACATAATCTGATAGAAGCGTTGACGTTCTCTGTACAGAGCCTCTTCATTATGTCCCTGGTATTATCATCACATCACCTTGGCACACACTGCACACACAAAATATCATCACGAGATGTCATCAAGTGTTCGCAGTCAGAGCCAAATCATCCGAGATTGAAAGAGGAAATGTGTACAAAAGAAATGCACCAGTCACCTACATCAAAACCATGTGCGTAAAAAGCAATAACATTATGACTCCGTGGGTTTGTTGTTTAAAGGATGAGCAAGTTAGTTAATTGAGTTGTTCTGTACAATCACCTGCTTAACGGTCTCAGGCAAGGACATGCAACTATTTTCCCCACCGGCCTGCTTTCCGGTATCACGTGCTTCTGTTAAGTCAAAATGTGTCTTTAACATCTCCCCAAAACTGAAGAACTCACTTCTGAGCATTACGATCTACCTCAAATGAGCGGAGTGTTGGTGTTTCTGCCAATAAGCCTGGTATTACCTTCAAATTCGTGATATTCAAAACACTTCCCAGACCTATTATAGTCATTGGCATGCTGAGAGCCCAGAGAGAGTGTGCTATTTTCTAATGGACAAGACCGTGATGATTAAAGTCCCATAGGCAGAGCAGAAGCCCCCCTGTCCCGTCCCGTTGTAGGAGGATTTAAAAGGATTACTTACTTGCCACGGTGAGAACCAGAAGAGCCAAAGCTGCTTTCACCGGGGCTGCCATCGCTTCCTCCCCTCCAGTGCGACACACGCGAAAACTTACAGATTGAAGAGTGCGTCTCGTGTTTCTCTTCTTTTTCTTCCCCCGTTGTGAATTGAGTCAAGAGTGAGACAAAGTAGAAAAGGCAGGCTGGATTATAGCGGTTTCATTGCAAAGGCGTCCGCTAATGACGGCGGGTGGCTGGGTCTCGGAGGCATGAGAGCACTGACTGCGTTCAGAGAGGAGGAGGCTGCATGCTTTCTGCCAGATCGCAACGACTCCTCCGCTGCTGCTGCTGGAGCTGAGATTGCGCGCAGTGGAAAGCGGCTGTAGAGAGCACCTTAAATCTTCTGTAAACGTTTTCTTTGGGAATATGGGTCAGGAGCTAGTGGGGATACGCCAATCCTGTTATCGCCGAATCGGCCATTATTGAGATAAAAGATTTAAGCACCCGGGTCCTCACGTCGCCCTGCCCGCCCTGTGCGCTCCCCCAACGGGCGTCAGTTTCACTCCCAGCCCCCTTGATCGACACAGTGTGACATGACAACAAACAGGAAGCAATTACAGTTTAAAAAACCCCCTAGGGAAAACATTTATTCTCAGAAGCCGATGAAACCAACCTTATCTTCAACAATCAGGTGAAATCCTCATTGAAAATGAAATTTAAGTTCATTAAAACACACTTTTAAGAAGCTCAGAAGGGAGCAGCAACAGGAAACCAAATCAGTGTTTTGGGGGTTGGGCCATGGCAAGAAAACATTGATCTCTTTAAATTATGCACATTAACTTATGAGAAAATTAAATAATCAAACCCAGGGACTGAAGTTTTTTTCCAAACAGGCTGCTACCAAGGTTTTATCTGCATTAAGCACATTGTTTGGTTGTTTGTTCCTTCACCGAGGCTGCAGGAGGGAGAGTGGAGGTCATGGCGTCTTATATGAATACCTTTGGTGTTAGCATGCTGCTGTATGAAATAGAAAAAATCAGCGAAGGTAATTTTTTATCGATCCTAGTGGGGCATTGGTCCACTGTGTTTCCTAACCACCATCATCGAGGTCAAAGGTCAGGGGTTAGCTAGAGGACAACCATGGAGCTGGTGAAAATCAGTGTCTTGAAACTGCAGCAGCAAAGACAGAAACAGTCTTGTAATCAAGAGGATACCAAAAGCTGATAGCTATAATCTCCACAAGTCATTGCACAACATTTGTTTAAATTCATCAGAACACCAAAGAGGGCATGGTAAAAACAATAAATGGAGAAAGACAATAAATGCTTGGAAATCTGGGCTTCTGATGCAGACCAATATCAGTTTTCCTTTTCTCTCCATATGAGCCGTGACAGGTGGGAGGTAGGGGAGCCATGACAGTGTGTGTGTGTGTGTGTGTGTGTGTGTGTGTGTGTGTGTGTGTGTGTGTGTGTGTGTGTGTGTGTGTGTGTGTGTGTGTGTGTGTGTGTGTGTGTGTGTGTGTGTGTGTGTGTGTGTGTGTGTGTGTGTGTGTGTGTGTGTGTGTGTGTGTGTGTGTGTGTGTGTGTGTGTGTGTGTGGTGCTGTGAGCAGAAGAGAGAGAGCAGGAGGGAGACATGGCCTTAGATGTGCTTCAAACGGAGGAGGAAGCAAAGAGGAATTCAGCACAAAGCTGAAATAACGTGAGGTTGCCCATCAATGATTTGAAAAATTAAAACATTTCGTGAGACTATGGTCCTTTTTTGGGAAAGTAGATAATACATAATACATGTGGAAAAAAGGATGACGAGACTGAGGAGGAAAAGATCATTACTAAAGAAATAATAATGCTTTCACTGCGTTAGTCTTATGAGGAGATGGATAGCTTATCTTATTCCCAAAAGTATGTACGGGTATTTCCATAACTCCTCCAAAATGAGCAATTTAAACCTCACACAGGCATTGTTACTGAGAGTTGGAAATATAAATAGACTACCCGACTTCTAAACAATCGCACACACACACGTTGCGTAATATGTGACTTTTCAAACGTGCAATTAAGAGAAGACGCAGGAACGCGGTGTCTAACTTTTGCCTCACTTCCCTTCAACAGAGGCATGTCACGGTGTATCCATTCAGGCACACACATGCTCTTTCAAATTAACCCATGGTCACAGCTCCAAATGCAACCAAATTGTATTACCCTCCCATCACTTCCCATTAAAGCCACACTTTCGCAACATGCGAACATCCGCCTCCCAAAGTCCCCGCCCGTCTCCGCTAATGACCATTATCTCTGCATCCTAAAAGCAATGGAGAGGAGCAGAGGGAGTCCAAATGTAATCAAAGCTACTTAGAGCTCGCTGTGGGGTCTGCTGGGGATCTGAAGAGCAGGCAAACACACACACACACACACACACACACACACACACACACACACACACACACACACACACACACACACACTCAAAGGATAACATCTATGAACACTTTGTTCCTGTGTTTGTAACTGATAGCTGTATGATTAGCAACATGATTTTATGAACACCCGCACACACACCAAAGACACATAAACATGGTCTCATAGAAGGGCTTTACTTTTCTCAGCAACACATGCCCTATGTCAGTCAAGTCCAAATGTAATGTATATAGTACTACATTGTTGGTGTACAATATCATAAACCGTCGCACAATGACCTCTGCGATGACACACACATATTGAATTGTCTCATGATGTAAACCCTCAAGTCATAAAGGAAATATTGTTCACCTTTACCATGCATCGAACGAGACCTCAGACTAAATCAAAGTAAGGGGAAACACCTGCGAGTTTGTAGCATTTGTGTAAAATAAAAATAAAATCTGTACATAATATGATATCTGCTATCCTTACAAATCCTCTACAAATACAGTAGATCACACTCAGACACAGTTTCCCTATGAAAGACAAGATATTCATTAAAAAATGTGTAGATAAACCACAATTAAATCCTTGATCCAAACTTTAAAAACACGCATAAACCATAAAACCATGAGATGTTTTTGTGTACTTTGGTCACATTTGTTCCTCGTGAAATGCATACTGTTAGTTCAGTGTTTCATTTTAATAATCATTCATGAATTCACTTTCTGCATCATATTAGTCTGAAACCAACCAAAGCCAGAGCTCAATCTAATCAACCTCATATTGTACATAGCTCCTTATGTGTGTGTAACAAACTCCCACACACAAACACACACATCAGACTTCTCCTCCTCCACACACTCTGCATCACAACAAACTCACAACATCTGCATATGTTTCCCAACAGCTGCAGCATCTCATTGCATATCATTTCAGTGGGTTAACATTGTTTTGTTTCCTCCTCTCCAAAGAGCCTCCCGCCCATCCAACATTGTGTGTGTTTGCCTCCAGGCAGCAGTCACAGACATTGCGCCCCACTGAAGTGGACGATTCCAGGTCGGCATTATTGTTTTCATAAATTCATATCACTGGGTCTGGGGGACATTTGTGTCTTAGGCTGACGGTATGAGATTTGGCTTTCTCAATTCCAGACTAGTAGCCTGTCACAGCTGGTCATTGTCTGCCGTGCTCTGTTGGAGCAATGACAACACCCTGATTGGACGTCCCGGATGTGCAGTGATGAACGCATCTCATCCTCTATCTATTTATAATCTTTCTTTATCGGTGCCTTCAGTCTTTGTCTCCTTTATTTGTAATCCAACTCCCCTTAAAGGTTCCTTATTATACTCTTTTTCATCAATATAGGTTTCAGTTTTAGACAAAACATGTCTCTGAAGTGTTTGTCTGAAACACCAAACAGATCATTGCAGCATCCCATAATCCCCTCTGTTTCAGCCCTGTTTCAAAAGTGCTGATTCTGTGTCCTTTACTTTAGATGAAAATAAGGAGCCACTCCCCACGCCCCTCTGAGAGATATTTGGTTAGAAAGAACACAATGGTGCTCTAGGAGGAGATTCAGGTGATAAGGGGGGGGTGGGGTTACCTTGGTTGGTGATTGGCTAATGGTTACACAAGCCACAAAACGTTATGACATCATAAAGTGGCCAAAATCTGATCAGCTCATTTTCAGAGAGGTTTTTATAGAAATAGACCAGGACAAAAAGTGATGGAATCTTTAGTCCTGAAACTTTCAGAATCTCTTCACACAGAGGGGACACATGTGTATGTGTAAAATACATGAACAAGTGGATTTTGCATAATAGGTGACCTTTAAGTTATTTTTTTCCAGTCATGTGCTCCTTTTTTCACCTCCTCATATCTGCTCCCAGTTCTTCTCTTTCTGCTTTTGTTCTTGCTGCTTGAGTCCTCCTCATACCCCATCGCTCTCCTCTCATCTCTCTCTCTTGAACAAACAGGCATATAAACCCTGATGGGCTCCCGGTGGGTGGGATGGAAATGTTAGGAAAATGGCAGGATTCTTATCAAAGGCTGAACTCAATTAAATGTTCTGTCGGAGCCCACAGCCTCAGAGCATGTCTCCATGCTGCTTCTGAGTCTCCCTGCTGCTCTGCTACATCCTGGCTCATTTGGTTTTCTGTAACACTGGAAGGAAGGTGGGTTTTTGTGGAAGCCCCAAGTTTTGCCCTCTAAATCATTTCTGGAAGTCGAGGAAGTGAGCAAACTCAATGTTCTAATTTTCAGGATTTCACATGAACGTGTGTGCAGGGCGGTGTGTACGTATGCATGGCTGTGCTGTCTCTATGTTAGCCCCTCTCCACATAAAGCCTCTCATGTCATCTTAGCTGCAGGCCAAGAACATTCAGCACATAATCCTGAGGCAACAGCAATCTGACAGCCGGGAGCCAACACACATGTTCTGTTGAGGAAATGTGACAGCGTTACACCATCCAGCATGTTGCTGTGACACAGTCACGTTTCCTGTTCAGAGACCAGAGAGAGATTCGTTGAAATTAATAAAGACAATGTTATTTAATGGATTTTATAAAAAACATTCAACTGCAAATATTTACAAAAAGACTAATTTACAGCTACGATTCAAGCTGGCGATTTTAGAAAACAAGTCACTTACAGGTTTTGAGTGATGTGTATAACAATGTGATTCCCTTCACATAACTCCTTTCATTCACCTGTGTTCTCCTCAACTCTGAAAGTTACCTTTAAAGGACACAGAAGTGCAATTTACACACTGACATTTAAAAGAGTTCTAAAATAATCAGCAATTATAAACCACAAATAAGACTGTTGAGAAAGAAAAACACAACTTTTGTGATTTTACATTTTAAATGAAAGGGGTACATCTTGTGTGTACATCACTGTTACTTAGACTGTGGCCAGTGGAACATTAATAGGACCCCGTAAATATCAGAGAACCCTGACTGACAGCGTGCCCATGAAACCAGCAAATATCTGACACTGACATCCGAACAATGTAAATCTTTTGATATCATGCTTTAATTGATTACTATAATGTTATTCAGCCCTTATGCAGGTCAGTGTTTTGTGTTCAGTGATCGGACAAAAGGTTGCAAAACAAATTCATAAACTGAGTAAGTCTGTATTTCATTTGACAGATGAAATATGTGGTATGGAAGAAGATTAATGCTCAAAAGCTTGAAAACACTATTTCCACACAGTCTATATGCACTTGTAGTTGGCTTGAAAGGCAGGTCTGGCTTTACATTTTATATTTCGAGGTGCACTCCGATGAACATGAACACTCATGAATAATAAAATGGTTTATACTGTAGCGTTTCTCCTGGAATGACTTTCGTCCCTCTCACTTTCAACAGATGGAACCAAGGTTAAGCTGGATCTGTCTTCACTGGTAGGTTTGTTACTCCCACGTTAATCATTTGCTTAAATAGGAGATGGCAGTATAGAAATAGCTTCAAGCAACATTTCACCTCTCATTTGCAATGCTTGGATTGTAAATGAGCAACAGCTGTTATTCACTGTAGAGGATTGTATACCACGAAATGCTCCAAAACCTGGAGGCAAGTTGTTTTGTCAAGTTCAAATGTTCTTGTGTTTGCTTCTGCAGAAACAAGTTGGCTGCCACACTCATCAGAGCTCACTTCAATCCACTATGTTAACAGTTTGGATGAAGTTATACATTGCACTATATCACTAGCCAGTCTTCTCTCATTGATTGAACAGAAGGGGAATGAAAAACAAACAAAGACATGGCCTAATTCAAACCTCCTGTTACCCCACACAGTTCCTATAGGGTAGACTAAGCTTGCATCGCAGCGTAAAGAACAAGATGTGAAGTACTTATCTGGGGCAGAACATACAATGTGTTGTTGAACACATGAGCCCTATGGAATAGGTCAGATCTGGAGCATGAAAAGGTTGCTGCAGTCCAAAGCGTCAGAGAGACTTATGGTGCTTCGCTTTGGGGGTTTTATGATACTGGGAATGATAAACGATCTCATATTTACAGTATCAGCCGACTGTTGCACCTTTAGCACAGTTGTCAGAAGCTTTTTATAAAATACTCGCAGATGAATATAAATCATTCTTTAGTACTAGATACTTATAAAGCACACAGGTAATAAAACAAAATCAATGAATTTCAATGAAATCAATGAAACTCTAGCTGGGGCAAGCTACAGTTTAGATCACCTAAATCTAAATCCAAACATGAAATAACAGTAAATAATACAATAATAAATGAATAAATAATAATAATGACAGCCGAAATATAAATGCACTACTTTGTATCTAAGAAAATGGTTAAACTACAAGTGTCTTTCCATACCAAGGAACAACTGACACACAGTAGAGGAAAAAACAGAAGCATTCGGGCGGCTGTGGCGCAGTGGACGAGTGTGTTGGTGTTCGGATCAGGGGAGCACAGGTTCAAACCCCACTGCAGTCAGGATGTCGTTGTGTCCCTGGGCAAGACACTTCACCCCAAATTGCTCCTGTGGGGATTGCCCACAGTATTGAGTATGTAAGTCACTTTGGTTAAAAGTGTCTAACAAGTAACATGTAATGTAATGTAATTCGACAGAGATTGAGCTCCAACCCTCAAAGGAGACTGCAACCGAGGGGAAATTAGTTCTTTCTTGGCCAACAAATCAGACACAAGTCAGTGAACAGACAGCAGTGTGTGTGATTGTGTGTGTGACTGAGAGGTTAGCACTCCGTTAAGTGTTATGTCACCATGACTCAGTCCATGGCTGACCTCACACCTGACTCAGGCGGCTGCACAGGCGGCAGTCAACACCTCATCCTGAATCAACACATAAACAGATAAACAAGCATTGCACACACATCATACACACACACATAAAGAAATAGTACAACAATATGGACACAAAAAGCTGTTTTGTTTTTTTAAATGGGCATTTATATGGTAGCATTTCTTATATAAATATGTGGTAGAAAGCAGAAGTGTTTCCTGTAAATACAAATGTAAATACTGCAATGTCCCTGGTTAATCTATCCAGGGAACTTTCTTACATGAAATCACCTCTAACCCATTTTGTTCCTGTAATTCTTAATTAGCTACCATTAATATGTGAGTAAGTATTGTTGAAGACGTCACTCAACAAAACATACAGTTTGAGAGCATTCATAGACTTAGGAAGCCATGCCACCAACCATATTACAATTTACTGAAACAATACCTTTTCAAAGGTCCATCAGTGTAACTCGTACACACTCTATTTTCCTCTTCAAATTAAAATATCATTTTGTGTAAAGTGCAACATATTTCTTAGTCATCCTTAGTTGTGTTTTGGCAAAGAACGGTTTTAAAGTGGTACCAGTTGAGATTTCTTTAGGTAAATAACCACATTTGATTATTCATTTCTTAATATTAAAATCACAATCTATACATAATGTTTTAACTGCTTTGGAGGTAAAAAAAAAAAAGAAAGCTTAATCTATCACTCCTTTTCGTGTAACTTTTCATGACCCGACTTAATTATGGATGTGCATTTTGTGAGTTTACTGCATCAGATAATACAAAATAGCAGTTGGACCAAACATCTCACAGACCACTGGTAAGTTATGGCACATGACTGTCAAAGGGTGACTTATGTGACTCATATTCACCCATGTATACTCTGACCTGTTGGTCAACCCTTATTTCAAACAGAAAGCAATACTTTTCAATTTTCTTTGTTTAGAAACAGTCACCTGGATAGAGCAATTAATCTTATTTCCATGACCCGACCTGTCCGACTGGCAAAGGCTGACATTAAACGCCTGAATAAAAAATTGCCCCCTCAAGGAAAATCACCAAGCCAGCTGGCATCAGAATACAATTACATCAGTGGAGAAAACTGATGTAACACCATCACCATAGTGGATATAAAATAATAACCAAAGGGAGGGAGAAGGGAACAACACAATAAAGCAATGGCAAATATGGCCAATGTTGTTTATATCGAAACATAATCCGTCTATTTGAACATCAGTCATATGTATTGCACCACTAAAAGTCTACTTCATGGGTCTGCAAGTCCAATTGTGTGTTGTCAAAATATTTATCAAAAACTATATTCCTTTTTCTATGACTTTAACATATATTAAGATGTAAAATAGTTAATAATTTAGATTTTGGGAGAAGGGGTCGGATTAAATAAGTGTAAACTTCTTCCGACCCCTTTTCAGACATGAAATTAGCTCAAGCGTTGTTTATTGATATCAGACAATGATACTACAGATTATTCAATTAGTAATTAAATGTTTCATTTAGTTATTGCATTCATTTGTATCATGTCTGTACCATGTCTGTATCACCTTTTGTTTCATTTGTATTTTCTTTAGTTTTACACGCTCAATTTTTTTATATAAAACTAAACTAAACTTTGGGACAGGCCAGTTTTGCAAAGAAAGGTCATTTGAGTCCCCATAAGTACAACGTTAACAATCCTGGAGAACAGTTAGATAGTCCAAATCTGACTTCCAACCTATAACTGCATGTGTCCTCTCTCCTTCCCTGTTCTATCAATTAAACACAAATAGCTTCCTAAAAAACGGACACATCAAAACTGAAAACCTTTAAATGTCCAATGCAAAAGGGTTTTGTTGAGTCATTTTATGGAAAATTGCACACACACACACACACGCACACACACACACACACACACACACACACACACACACACACACACACACACACACACACACACACACACACACCCTCCAAGCTCGCCTCGCCTCAACAACTAAGTGTCTCAAGTGGAAAGCCTTCGTCCTGACGCTCCCTCTGAGCCCCCAGTATGCACTATTTCCATTTCACACACACACACACACACACACACACACACACACACACACACACACACACACACACACACACACACACACACACACACACACACACACACACACACACATCATGACAGTGATGTCTGCCTACAGCTCAGAACATGATGACATGGCCAGCAGCAGCTATCCTGTATGCAGTGGGGGAAATCCCTATGAAGTCAATGTTACACACACACTTCACTGCAGAGATGAGCAGGGAACAGCATGCCCCGACGATGCTTCCACATTTATTAACCCTCACACTGCTGAGTGCCTCGTGGAGAGGGAAGAGAGGGAACATGGGAGAAAGAAAGATAGAGTGTCTGCAAGTGTGTGAGCCTGTGTGTGTGTGTGAATATAAGTGAAGCAGGCTGAGCTCAGGGCCCTCGCATTCTGTTTATATACCAGCAGGATGGAGAATCCATGTACCCTGTCAGCTTGGGACAGTGCACAACACACCCACACACACACACACACACACACACACACACACACACACACACACACACACACACAGACACACCACACACACACACACCACACACACACACACACCACACACACACACACACAGCCACACACACACACACACACACCACATTCTTGCAACTGCATATGAAAAGTGTGGGCTGCCTGAAGAAGAGCGCTGGAGGCAGCAGAGGTGTCAAAGCCTTTCCTCTCTTCCTCTAGGCATCAGAGATAGGAAAGAATGAAAATGAATGAAGAAGACATTTGTTTTGTCCTATGTGAAAACACTGGGGAAAAGCACAGATGGCCAAAATGTCCTAACAACTTAAAACTAGCTTCAGCTGGACGCCACATACAATGCTGCTTTTCAATGTCACAATGTGTATTTGCAGTGTCCTTTATAAATAATCCAAAAAAAAATCAATATTACTTTGTCCTCGCACAGACAGTTCAGTTTGAGGCAGCAAGTGATGTCTTCAAGCTCTGATTCTTTTAGAGCAGGGGTGTCAAACTCAAATACACAGTGGGCCAAAATAAAAAAATCGGTACTAGACGAGGGCCGGACTGGTTCAATGTTTATTGCAAAACGTATTGAAATGAACTTATTGCACATATTAAACCTGGAACTAACAAAGCTTAAATTTGGGCTCAGGCTCTGAGCTGAGGAAACCCTCAGGATTGAGTGAAGGTGTGCGTGCAATATACCGGCGGGCCAGATCTAATAGTAATTACAAATGATCCTGCGGGCCAAAATTAAATCCACCAAGGGCCTGATTTGGCCCCCGGGCCTTGAGTTTGACACGTGTGTTTTAGAGGAACTACTGCAACCTAAATACACACTCTCACATGCAACCATGTATTGTGAACACACGTTGTTTTCAGGAGGCTGTGTACATAATATGAATTGAATAAGTTGAAAAATGATTTTTTTTTTGCTTTACCTTCTTCTTGCAAGTTGTTTTCTTCTTCCACTCTTATTGACCTGCAACTGACAGACTCCAATTAAAGATGTTCTTCTTCACAGCCACTCGGTAGGATTAAGCTGTCTTGTCAACCGTCTGGGGACAGGTGAAAGACGGGACAGCCAGTCACAAACAAGTGACTGGAGTGTAAATGAAGAGGATGACATTCATACTCAAATGTAACCACTGGACTCCTCTTGAGCAGCTATAATGACATTCCAAGAACAAATGATCTGTTTGTACAAATGTTAAAGTGACTTACAAAGCAGTCAGGAAGTGAATGTGAGATAAAAAAAAAAAGCCACTGCCGCTTCCTTTATGCGTTCGATCTTAATGTGAATTTACAATATCAATATGGCTCACCTGCCATCAAAAAGGGCAACTTGTGGCCTCGTAAAACCCTGGTTATGAAATGTGACTGTTAAGTAACTGGGCCGACAGTTTTAGGCAGAAATCCCCCATCCCTTCCACCTCACTGCTCTGCAGCGGAAGCGGGTTAAAGGAGTGGGTGGTGATCAACGCAGAGGCAAAGAGGAAGAGCAGGAGAGTGGAAGAGAAGATGCAAAGTAAAAAGACAGTAGAGAACGGAAAGAGGGAGTAAACAGAGGAGGGTGAACTAAGAGAAGCACAGTCACTGAAGGACAAAAGTTGCAGAGGACATGGACAAATATAAAAAAAGGCAGGTGATAGACTTCAGGTCAGGGGACTAAGATGCGTATTACAGAAAAAAGGGAGGGGGTAACGCAGTGAGTTAGTGGATGGGGTAGAAAACAAAAAAACAGTACAAGCAAACATTGGACAGCACAAGAGACAAGGACGGAGGCAAAGTGCGTCACCAGGCCTCTGCCAGGAGGTTTTTCATTGAATTAAAGATGAACTCCAAACATGAATACATCCTCTCTGCCCTTAAAAGGGAAGCCGTTATTGGAGGTTTTAGATGGAATAACATGTGTGGTTTTCTACAGTGTTTTTGTCTACAATCAACACTTTAACTCAGAAAGGATGAAACTGTTCTTTAAGATGTGTTGGGAGCATATTTTGAACTGGTTATACTTACATGGCATGTTTCCTCTAATCTATTGGTCGGATCAACACACTGCAAACCTCCAACATGCAGTTTCATGTTAGACGCAAATGTGAGGTTTTTAAGGTTGAGAGGCTAAGAGGGAAAGAGGGACACAGCATGGTGAATTGTAACGATTACAGTCAGTATTCAATGAGCATCATCTTGGACAATGATGATCGAATGGCCTGCTTCAACACAAACAGTGAAGCGTTAATTAGAAGTCCTTCCAAAACCACAAAACCTTTATGATTTCACGATGTCCCATAAAGTTGAAGAATATTAAAACTGTCCTCAGGGGTTTGTGCCCTCTTCGTCCCATTCTTTGTGAACAGGCTGTGTGAACTTTCTCCGGTGAAAAACAAAGACATGTTTTGTTCTCTGCACCTCAAGCAGCTCCATGAAGAGGATCGCTAAAACCATTTGAGCGGCAAACCATAGGTGACGTTTGCCTCTGAACCTTCAAACATGGATACTGTGTTAGCATGTACAGTAACAGACGGCGCTAGACAACAGGCGTGTGCTGCTAGGGAAACAGATGAGTGCAGAGGGGGAAACAGACGTGTGCTGTAAGGGGTGTACACTATGCAGACATGTATTTAAACTGCATGGTACGTTTAAAGTTCACTGATTAATTATTGGTTCAGTTGATTACTTTGGTCTTTATCTGATTGGATTGTTAGTTCTTATAACTTAAGTTCTCTCAGTTTTAGATTTATATTCAAACCTCAGTTCCAGCACTCATTACGTCTTTGTTATCTTAATATAACTGCAGCTTTATGTGGTATTTTTAGTTTGAAGGATGCCACTACATTGTTTTGGACTGCTGTAGAATATGTGTTGTTTATTTCATGAATTCATTTATAGGATAATTACTTTTTCAGTGTTATTTCATCAATCCTCCATGCTCTATTGCTTCAGTCATTGTAGCACCTACTTGTCCTTGTTTTAGAGGAGATAGTTGTTTGTTTGGCCTTTTTGTCAGCAGCATTTCAGGTAGGTGGATAGAGGAAGAACCCATTACATTTCGGAGCTGAACTGAATGACCAGGGGAATACATCCATTATCTTTCTCTTAGGGAAACAGCCTTGGCCGGTGACCTTCGATTGAGTGTGACAGAACAATAACAGGTGTATCAGCAGCAGAGTCAAGAGTCTGAGGGGAACCCATGAGAGCGAAGTTGCGTTTGTTTACTGTCTTACCATGTTGGCAGTGATTCAAGGAAATCCCACTTTTGATACACAGCCCAGAGTGACTGAAAAATGCTACACAAATTAAGAATTTAGAGTTACAGGAAGTTAGCGTTTTGAGTAACAGTCACTCAAGAGTTGCTGACGATTCTATTATGTGCATGATTTGTTAAATATTATAAAAATATGTAGTGAAATGTCTTGGTTGCATTTGTCTACCCATGAACCAAAGAGTAGGTTACGGTAGAAATAATATAATACAAGGGCGGACCACAACCTGGGCATGTGGAGAGGGACGGATGGTGGTCTAGACTAGAGAAGAACAGTAACGCCGCCTAGTGGCAGCTTGTAGTCATTGCACCTCCAGACCAAAATCTGAAAAGATGGAGCCACCCAAAGCAGCACTCGGCAGTCAGTGTCATTTTTAATAATACCACCACTTCAAACCTAACACAGAGCACAAACAAACCTTATTATCACTAGCTCTTAATGTGCGGTTTAAAATAAAAGGAACAATATATATACAAAAAGCTAAGTTTAAAAAGTTCATATCAAGCCTTTTATTTGGTATACAGATATTCATAGATTTATACAGTATATATAGATATATGTATATATGTAACACATGTGCCACCGCAAAGTCACAGACAAACTTATTTCTACTAAGAAAAGAAAAAATATATAATGTGCTTAATTTCAAAAGGAGTGCCGTGAAGCGCTTTAATGAAAGATGATCAAAACCGGAATGATGAGGTAACTGCCAGGCAGGAAAACAATCACTTATAATGGTAGAGTAATAATAATAACAATCTACTGAAACAAATGGATCAAAGAGGCAACCGAGAAAATATAGTGGCAGCATGGACCCTTAGTGTCAAACTAGAGAAAAAATATTTAAGTCTATAACATACATACACACAGAGTATGCATACAGACAACAGGCATTAACATACAAACAGGAAGTAGAGTCAGTCACTGAGAGCAAAAACTCTCCCATGTCGTTACTCAATACACAACAGCAACTCAGGCATGCTCCAAGACAGCTAAAAATCTCTCTCTCTCTCTAACAAACATACACACACATACTAAACACACACTCTCTCTCACTCAGACACACAGTTATGTACCACAGCCCGGCATTACAGGGCTGACCGAACAACGCTTGCACAGTCGTGGTGCATGCACGTGTACACACACACACCACAGCAGTATAGTAGTCAGGCGTGGTGAAAAGAACGGGCCTGAATTAATGTGAACAGACAGTAAAATGAAGAGGGACTCTGATGAAAGTCAGATAAAATGTCAGGGAGAAGGGATGAAGATTGAAAGGTTATCAAACGAACAGATCGTGCTCCACAGAAACACAAGGAAGTGGTGTGTGTGAGTGTGTGTAAGCACGTACATGTGTATCAATACATCAGGAGCAGGTAGTGCTGAACGTGTTTAACAGACAATAAGAGCATGTGGCTCCCTCGTGTGGTCACTCCGAGTCTCTCTGGACCTCCGAGGCGTCCGCCCGACAAATAGGACACGTCCTGTTGGCCTGAGGACGGGAGAGGAAACAGAAAGATCTGGTTAGGGTTTCAAAGGCAGTCACATCTTCAGGCAGCCTATCAATCACACAGAACTGACAATTCTGAAGCTGCATATTTGGACAGTAATTCATATCTTTGTTAGATTTGTTTCAATCTGTAAACACTATAACTCGATTTAGACTAAGGCTTTGGGCGATGCTGCCATGCCTCTAAATCATAAGACTGTATTGTGGTTAATGCAAGAACTTGGTGTTCGAGAGCCTTTTTTTTTGCATTTTCTGTGGGAAATAAAATGTTGGAGTATGTGTACAGCTCCTCAGATGTTCCAGTCTTTGGGTTTGCTGTGGTGCACTGACTGTTCTGTGCTGGATGTACATGTAGACACAAGCCTCCTGCTTCTTTCTGTTATCAAACAGATGTCTTGAGGCGGGAGATTCTCACTACACTTCTATAATTAAGAGGTGCCAGAGTGGGTCTATAAAAGCAGCATCAGCAGAGCGCTTACAGCTAGGGGTGTCACGGTAACGGATACTTCTGTACAAAGTCGATGCCAAAATTCTGGATTTTTGATAGCACCAAAAGTACGGAGACTAATGGCAAGTGTACTTACCCTCAGCCACTTGTCGACACACTTCCCGTGGAATTCGTGGCTGCAGGGCAGGACTCGTAGCAGTTGGCGGGACTCGAAATCACTCATGCACACCACACACCTGCAACACAACAGGTATCAGCATGTGAACAACACAAGAGAGATGCTGTTCAAGACCCTCAACGCTGTAATTACTGATACACTCCATGTGTTTTCTCACACATCTACTCTCACGCACAATTAGGGAAACCTGGAATTGCTTTTGGATGTTCACCAATATGTTTACCAAACCTTTGAATGCATTTCTTACAATGGCTAACCCAAACAAACGGAATGTATATATTTGTTGTATATGCCTTAATTTGACAATCTTTTAAAAACCTAGTTGCGCTTTTATAACTAGCCATTTAGAATTTTGCAATTATGTTTTCACTGGATTATCGATAATGAATGACAGCTAGTTGAAAACGCTGCAGCCAGCGTCTTGACCAAAACATGGAAACTGTATCATGACCTCTCTGTTGAAGACACTGCAAATACTGCATCTTTTAAAATTGACTTGTTTATAAAGCTTTTAATGACCTGACTCCGTAACGTTTCGGCCCGATCACTAAAGGCCTTTCCTGATGTTCCTTATGTGTCCCATAAAAGTATCCGTGAGAGAGCTTTCTGTTTTATTGTTCGTATACTGTGGAGCCCACTTCCTCCAGATATCAGAATGGTGAGCTCTTTTGGTATTTCTAAAAATTAATCCGTCTCTTTCTTTGCTATGGCTTTTAATGTAATACTTTGTTTAATACATTTAATTGCTGTTTTTACATGTTTGTATCCCCGGCTATTAGATTTATTAATTGATTATTGTAACATTAACACTAGCAAAATATTATGTATTGTTGTTTTCTTTTAAAAAAGGTGCTTTATAAGGAAACCATTTTAAGTTGAGTTAAAGAAGTTTTAGGCTTTCTGTTGCTGGAAAAGCAAAAATATGTCTCTGCAAACAACTTCACACACTGATTAACATTAGCATCTGTCAGGTTCCTGAGGTTCCTAATTCACCGTACCAACCAGTGATGAGCTGGTGTCTGCAGAATGACGGCACTCACAGTGTTTGTTCTGACTGATGGTTGTTTGGATTGAACCGATAGGAAGGAAGCTGTTCGATGTCTCCCTTAGTCAGTCCTCGGAGTTTAGCCTCTCCCAGACGCTCAGCGAGGTTCAGGAGGGCCTGTGAGGGGAAATAAAACCATCAGTAACAATATGAGAATCAGAGTCTGTATCCGGCAAACACACAGACAAGAGAATAAAGAAAGAAAATAAAGACGCACCTCGTAATTTTCCACTTCTCCATCGTCAACATCCAGCTCTAGACTGATTGCAGGACCTGTGGGCTGGACTGGCAGCATTGAACTGCAGAGGGGAAGATTTACGTTCAATTTATCTAAGAAGCAACTACATTGTGCGATCGTAGCTAACTTTCTTTTACCACAGGCATATTCAAGTTAAATAGCTAACAAGCCGCCCTGTTGTAGTCAAACCTTTCATGCAATATATCTCTTGCTCTAACCTTTTACGTTTTCTTTCGAGGTTAAACTTATGTCTAAATAAGTAAGACCTCTCAAAAATCCCTCATCTTGAAGAATATGTCCAATATCCTTTTCAATGTACTCTTATTCTGTAGTTTAAATTAAATAAATGGTTCTCTTCTTAATACCAGGAAATATATCATTCTTAGTGATTTAAAATGGCCGTCTCTTGCATTCTCCAGGTATAACTCATCCAAAGGGCAGGTATCATATAGGTCAAATGTATCCTGATGATTACAAAGGAGGTGTGGGGTTGGTTGGGGGGGGATTCTTATTTCTACTATGTTTGCAGTAATATTAGAGACCCATATTGAAAATAATAAATATCAGGTCATCTACTGTGTGATTAATAAAAAGTTGAAACTTTTCTTATCTTAGTAGGTTAATGGCCTGATCTACTTACAGGAAGTAAGGCAGGAGGCTGGGGTGGTAAGGCGAAGGTGGCAGTGGCTGTTGCGAACGGTACCGTCGCCCCGGGAGACGCCGAGGAATAAAGTTTGGATAGGACTAGAGGAAATGGACAAAGAACATACGGGAACAAATCAGTCACATATAACTTCCTCTAAAGGAAAACTCATTTGTTGAAATATTCGTATTGCTCACCACTCCGAAGAACTCCTGTGGCAGGGGGTCATGGGAGAGGAAGTGAAGCTGGGTGGAGTGTGGCGTGAGGGCGGGGTGGGTGGCAGGGGGGTAGTGGAGGCCCGCACCCAGAGACAGATGTTCTCCGAGCAGCTCCACGTCATTCTCTATCCTCTGTAACGGCTGCGAGGGTGGAGAAGAACAGGAGAACAGACACATGTTACTATTGTAAATAATCACAGCAACAGAAGCAATAAGGAACATTTCAAACACTAGAACAGAGAAACGTGAAGTAGAAGGCGAGGTGGAGGAAGAGAAGAGATCCAATCCTGTTCATGAGTGCTTAGGATACAGGCTAGAGAAATATTATCAAACTGTACAAATATTTTATATAATAAACAATCATTGGAATTGATTAATCAAACTTTTGTACTTCATTATCTACTTCACTTCTGGCATTTATTTAATTTAATTTTTCAACGTCCTTTTTTAATTAGCAGTAAATATTCATCAATATCAAAACCACACAGAATTACCACTCTGTACTTTTTAGAGATTCAAAGAATAAAAAAAAGTATATATATTCAATTGATCAGATGACAATCAAATCTTGTCGATCAGACTTTAATTAAAGTCCACAAAAGCTGCATCAGATAGCCAATCACATTTTAAAAAACAAGCATGAAATAATTGCTACTCACAGATCGGGCCTGCTGTGTCGGATACGGTCCAAATTGTCCCGGCTGGGGCAGGTGAGGAGGGTGGTGGGAAAGGTGTGCTTGGGGGTGGGTGAGGTGAGGAGGGGGGAGCAGGAAGGCCGGGTCACTGGACAGCAGTGAAGGGAACGGGTAGGGCATGGGTATGTGCTGCACAGAACAAGTCTGAAGGACCTGGCAGGGAAAAAGAAACATTTAATTTAGGATGCTGCAAACTGTATTTTCAAAACTCATCAGTAACAGAAAAGTCAAACACACTCACAGGAGGAGGGACGCTGCAGACGGGATAGTGCTGTCCACTGAAGACCACCGAGCATGCTGGGATCTGCTGAGGGGCGGAGCGAGGCGGCAGGCCCGGTGGTCCCGGAGGAGACACAGGATACGATACAGGAACTGAACCCTAAACATGAACAACAGAGGGTAAGAGGCAAGTCTACAAAGTGTGTGATTTTAAGGTGAGCAGCTGGGGACAGAAGGTGATGGTCCACATTGTCGCAAAATAAAGCAAAATAACAGAGCAATGACTTTCTGTGTTGTATCTGGTGTGAATATGAATGGTTGTGAACTTGGTTGAGTTATTATCCAAGCTTCAATAGCATTGTTGGGGTTCCCCAAGGCTCGATTCTGGGCCCCATCCTTTTTCTACTGTACATACTGCCCCTAGGTTCAATTCTCACAAAACACAACATCCCCTTCCACTGCTACGCCGATGATGTACAGATCTATCTGCCACTCAATTCAAATGACAACTCATTACAGCTATTGATGAACTGCTTAGCAGAGATCAAATCCTGGCTGAGACAAAATGTCCTCAACCTCAATGAGAGCAAGACTGAGGTTATCTTTTTTGGACCCCAACCTCCAGCCTTCCAGGTTGATATTCTGGGCTCCTTCAAAAATAATATCCTCCCCTCTGTCACGAACCTTGGAGTGATCTTCAATAGCGCTTTTAAATTCGATAAGCAGGTCAGCAGCGTAGTTAAAACCTGCTTTTTTAAAATACGACTATTGGCCAAGACCAAGTCGTTTTTATCTTTTAAAGACCTGGAAAGGGTTATTAACGCCTTTGTTACCTCGAGATTGGACTACTGCAACACTCTGTACGTGGGTATGGACCAGGTATCAATTAAACGCCTGCAGCTAGTGCAGAACGCAGCTGCACGTCTACTCACTGGCCACTGGCAGACACCCTATTCGTTTTTAAGAGTGCGCTTAAGACCTTCCTTTTTGATAAAGCTTATAGTTAGGGCTGATTAGATTCAGCCCCTAGTTTTGCTGATATAGGCTTAGTTTGTCGGGGGACATCTTACTTCTTCCTTCTCTCTGTCTATACCTGTGTACTCTCATGTTCCGATTAACCCAGCTTCCCCAAATGTCTTTCTTTTTGGTGTCTATATACGCCGGGATCCGGAGTCATGGATGATCCTGCGCTCCTCTGTCCTGGATCGCGAGCCCTGGATCTTGAGTCGTGGCTGTGGTCCTGGATCATAGGTCCTGGATGGATATCCTCGTGGATTCATCTTCCTATTATACACACATGCATTTCCAAAGATTTGGACTACCTATGTTGCAAATGTATTATTTTTTCAATTTACACACGGCATCTATTGCACGTCTGTCCGTCCTGGGAGAGGGATCCCTCCTCTGTTGCTCTCCCTGAGGTTTCTCCCATTTTTCCCTTTAAACTGTGGGTTTTCTCCGGAAGTTTTTCCTTGTACGATGTGAGGGTCTAAGGACAGAGGGTCTGAGGACAGAGGGTCTGAGGACAGAGGGTCTAAGGACAGAGGGTCTGAGGACAGAGGGTGTCGTATTGTCATACTGATATTCAGTACACACTGTGAAGACCACTGAGACAAATGTAACATTTGTGATATTGGGCTATATAAATAAACATTGATTGATTGAAAAAGCGTGACCACATCACCCCAATTCTGGCTTCCAATTCGGTTCAGAATTGATTTTGAACTCCTTTTATTTGTTTTTAAAGCACTAAATGGGCTGGCTCCGGCCTATACAGCTGAACTCCTCCAGCGCTACACCCCAGCCAGAGCTTTGAGGTCTGCTGACCAGCTCCATGTGAGGTCGGCCCAGACCCTAGGGTTTTTTTTAATCTACTCTTAAAACACACTTCAGAGTGGAGCACGACTCCTGACTTTTCCCTGTGTTTTCTATATATCTGTTGTAATTTATTGTCTTTTATTATGAATGTAGTAATGTGTTTTTAAGTGATTGTAGTATTTATTACATGTACAGCACTTTGGCCCGACCAAAAATCGCTTTTAAAATATGGTTATAAATAAACTTAAATTTTTGATTTGTTGAAGTCTCCGTTTGAATTTTAAACATTTTTCATTTACAATTGATTGATTTCCTTGTGAAAAGACAGGAAATTAAATAACTACTTTCAGGATCAAACTGACCACAGTAAAAAAGAAAAAGTAATTCTCTATGCATTCTGACAACTACAAATTGTAATACACCCATTAGCAACTGGTTTTAATTTTTAAATTGCATTGCTTTAAAAAAAAGTGTCACACTGCCAGTCATATGTTATTTAGACAAGTCTATTGGAATCATTTCAGTCTGTTCTCGGGTTTTTTCTGTTTCACCCCAACAACAAGGCCACATAACCCCATAAAGTCACCTGCTCATGGAGGTCCAGCACCATACTGCTCTGCTGGGATGGGTGTGGGTGGGGGTGTGGGTGGGGGTGTGGGTGCTGTGGATGGGCTGCAGGGTGCAGCATCCTGGGAGACAGGTTGGGAGACTGGTGGAGGGGCCTGGGGGACGGATTTGGGGGATGGTGACCTGGGCGCTCGTCCAGCCCGGGCCCCAGCCCTCGGGGAGGTTGCTGGCTGTAGGGGGGGTAGCCCTGGGGGGCCTGGTGACGGTAGTTCTCATCCTGGTGGCCTGGCGACAAGCCGTGGTGGGAGTGCAGGTGGTGGTGGTGATGGTGGTGTGGGTTGGGGTGGTGATGGTGGTGGTGGTGGTTGCTGTTGTTGTAGTGGTGGTGGTTGTTGTGGTGGTGGTGGTGGGTCGGGCGGTCTCTCCGGCCACGCTGGCGTCTTATTGGAGGGCTGCGGGGGGAGGAAGAGCAGCAAACGTTAGCCACAGGAGCATCGGTAGTACTAGCATGATGATGATGTTTTGATATATTTAAGCGTTTGTTTTTGTGTTAGCTCAGGCTGGTTTAAGACCAATGCAGGACTGATGGATTATTTATTTTCTTTATCAATTAATCTAACAATTATTTTTTGATGAATCAGTTAAAGGTGGGGTAGGTAAGTTTGAGAAACCGGCTCGAGATACACTTTTTGTTATATTCCATGGAATGCTCTTAACATCCCGATGGCAATGAATATCTTAAGTGCTTTGACAAAAAATCCATACAAAAATGTCATCTGTGGAAGCCGTAGTACTGTAAAAAGCACCACCAATCATTTTAGCCGGCCCGGCTAAAGTAACTGGATGGCCTACCTGCCTGTCAGCCTTCCATCTGTGCACAAACTTATCTCGTGCCCTCATTGGTCATGTGCGCGTTCGTGTGTGTTGGAGGAGGGGCTCTGTAAGGAAGTGGCAGATTTTTTCCGGCTGTGTATTTTCAAATTCTAGCGCACTCGAGCCGGTTTCTCAAATTACCTACCCCACCTTTAATCATGTGTGCTATAAAACGGCAGACAATTGTGGGATACCTGTGAGCCCAATCATTAAATATCGTTTTTTGTGCAACCAATATTCCACAATCCAAATATATTCAAAAAAATGATTTGAAAACATTACCTCCTGTGGACCGGTCCTTTTAACACAACTATTGCTTTTGATTAAACTAAATAAACAGCCATTTCTACAACTGATTATTTCTTCTATATGTCAATTATTTCAATAAACAGAAAAGCTACATATATAAACAAATACACTATGGATCTTGTCATTACTTTTGACCTTTTACTAGCTTCAAATAATTAATAAAGATAATGGCAATATGTTTCTGTGTCACACACACACACACACATTTACCTTCGTCTGTTGCGGACAGGCGTGTGGCATCTCTCTGGCATGTAGTGGGGGTGTGGTCTGCGGCTGGGGGGAAGCTCCCAGGGACGAATGGGGGAGGAAGGAGTGGAGGGAGGGGCGGAGTTTAGATCCAACATGGTCTGCTGGGAGAGACGCTGCCTCTTCGGGCTTGGGCTGTCTTCCATCTGCACAAAGAGTTAAATGAGGGGGGGGTTAGGGCGATGGTTGGTCAGGAAAATAAAGAGAAGGACTAAAAAGGAAAGAATGAATAATGAAAGAATGGATAATAAAAGCAAACAATGACAAACAAATCCTATTCAAACCAGGAGCAAAGCAGAGCCGTGCTCATGTTTCAGACTTACTTTATCCCGATCCTCACTGCACACATTATCTGGATGAAAATGAAGCAATCCTCCTGCAGGCCACAAACGGGGGGAAAAGGATTAGATAAGATAGGGCGGAGGATAATATCCACATCACAAGAAACATGGACATACGCTTGCTAACCCAACAGAAACATAACAACAACACTGGTTGCCTTTTATTGTGTACCCACTGCATCCTTATGAAGCCTGGCTGGTGTCTCAACAGTTTTACAACACTTCAAAATCAACAAGTGATAGCAAAGAAAGTAAATTCCACCCTTTGGCTTGACTAACAAGATTTACAGATCTCCTTCCTCAGCAAGGGTCTCTCTTCTAAACCAGCTTTTGAATGTCCTGCTTTCAACAAGCAGACAAAGGATGAATCCTTCCCTGGAAGACACAACACTGAGCAAATTGTTCCCTCTGATCTAAAGGAGAGTCGGAGCAGACTCACAGAAACAGAGCAGAGCATCTGATGCATGCACACCACAGCAAATGCCTGGTATTGGTTCACATATTTGGCAATCAACCTGTTTCTGATTCTGATGTTGTTGGTTTGTCACTGTTTGAATGCATGTAATGACTTTCGTCTCCAGTTATCAGATTACCTTCACCGTCACTTTTTTCTAAGTTACTGTTAAGGAAAATAGTTAATCCACAATAGTTAAGTCATTTGTAAAGCAATAACTGAATCTGTTGGATTGTTTCAGCTTTCAAATGTGAATATTGTTGCATTATTCTCTTATATACACTAGTGCTGTAGCGACGCGTCGACTTCAAAATATCGTCGACGACATATTTCCGCGTTGACTCGTCGCTACACACACGTGGGTCACCCAAAGCAACAAGCAGTTCGCAATCGCACTTCAAACACAATGGAGACTGAAACGGCTACCACCTCCTCCTCACAGGATTGCGCACGAAGCCCCCAAACGAAAACATCTCGCCCTAGGTCTTCAAAAGCATGGGAATATTTTAAAGTTAGTCCAAAACGCAAAGATATTTATATATTTATATCTCACTGAGACTGCTGCATAGCCTAGCAGAAGCAGCAGCTAGCTGTGGTGGCTACCATTAGCAGCTAGCATTTGCTCTCCGATTTTACATAAAATGGAATTATGGATTATAATGCAATCATTTTTTTATACATAGACGTTAAAAACCTATGGATTAACCGATTCAGCCGCGTTTTTTCTCATTTTATTGCCATTGAACACGTCTTTTGATCAGATTACGGTGGTGAGACGATCTCCCGAGAAACTCTGTGAAGGTACGTGTTGTGATGACTGTATTTGCTTCCCCTGTCGCGAGTCCGGATCACTCAGTGATGATACTATATACATCTACATAATCTGTGGAGTCTCAGCTTTAATCGGATATATTGTATGTGCAGCTACGATAAGTAATAAGGGTACTTTTATCTTGAGTTCTGTGCCAATGTCCGTTAGCATTTTTCGCTCAGGGGTCATTTAGATGCTTCTTATGAGACTTGTGTTTTGTTTTGGTAAACATGGTTTGTATCGTCAATTAGCTGAGATTATTACCGTTAATCTGGTATAACATATTAATAGGTTCTTAAATATTAAGATCCCCTAAGACACAGTATCGTGAAAAAAAAATTGTTTACATTACGTTTTTTTTACATTACGTTTTTTATGAATTGAACAACAGAAAAATAATCGTTAGATTAGTCGACTAATCGATCAAATAATCGCCCGATTAATCGTTTTCAAAATAATCGTTTCCCCCCAGCACTAATATACACCCTTATACATTGAATATCATTTGGGTTTTGAAGTGTTGGTTGATAACACCAGATATTTGAAGAGCACCTTGTGATCTGAGAATTTGTGAAATGCTTTATTTCTACAGGTTTCCGACATTCACTTGATAGATTCATAAAAAAATAATCAAAAAGTTGATTGATAATGAAATATTTTCATTAACTGGAGTGACTGTAGAGCACTCCCTTTGGAAACAAACCATCATTAGAAAGACCAATTTCAAGTATTTGTGTTGACATGCATTTGTGTCCGTAATTGAGAGAGTGAACAATTATTAGCTCAGCAAAAACATCTCAGTACCATCATTCTGTTTCCTGTTTTTAGTGGACAAGAGATACAGATCTCTAAAAAGAGCAACAGAACAGACTCTTCAATGACAGGAGATTATTCTGTGTAAAAAGAACTAATGCGATAGACACAATCTCAGAAAAACACAATGCTCTCCCAGCTGTTTATCTGACAGACCACATGTGCAATCTGGATGCAGCAAGTGCTCACAGACATTTCAGCAGCTTAAGAAGGATGTCCTTGAACTCGGCTGGCGAGAGTTTCCTCTAAGCAGTCCCCCAAAAACCTTTAATCACAAAAAGAGGGGAGGGGAAAAAACTCTCTTCCACTCATCCCTTTATATGTATTCTTCTATGCCTCCCTCATACAAACAGCCCTTACTGTCTACCCAGAAGAAAAGCAGATCTAAAGGCTACCCCCCCCACCCCTTTCTTGTCTTTGCGACACCACTCCAGTGCCATGTGAAGCCTGCAGATAGTGACAGCTCAAAGTCGCCCTGCTAGTGGCTGTGGAGAAAAGCAGTGAGTTAACCGACTAGCTGACAGTAGGGCCAACACGCTGGCTTACATCTTTATTTATCCACCTTGCCTCTTTCTACAGACCTCATACCGTTCTGAGCCTCAGCCAGAAAACTAGGTCTGTTAATGCTGATACACCCCGGGGGCGATAGGAGAGGGTGAGCCAGACTGGACGGGTGCTGTTGGCGAGCAGATACAACCTTGTTTCCTCCGAGCACGGCTGCTGGGGAAGACTGACACCAATTATTTTACGATTGACAAGCAAGGCAGAAAGCCGGATGGTGAACTTAAGAGCATCAGCTGGAATCAAGTCGTACATTTTGCTCACGTTCTTAAAACAAAGCCCTAAAGCAGTGTTTCAGAAAGACAAGACAAAAAAGAGAGAGTTATTGTGCACAGCACTGTTTTGCATTTTCACATACATATTATACACACACAGACTCAGAAGGGAGTGTGCAGCTGTAAAGAGGAAGGCAGACCACACAGCTGGGAGTTGTGCCGTTTAAGTCATTCACACAAACCCCTCTGTAGTCTCTCAATTTGGGAAGCATGTGTTTTTGTGAGTCCCCTCTGAGCCGGTTATTTTGGCAACAGTGCTAGCATTACGACAGAGACCCATTAAAAGCCAGCTTTCATTCATTCACAGCACTTATTTTGCTTTTCAGGGAATCCAATCTGGTATTACTGAAGGTTTCTCCAATTACTTTTCCAATACTCAGTGCTGGAAACCTGCTGAACACTAAACAGGCTGGTGTCAATTCAATAAAAGGAGGCAGGGGTGCAGCTTCTGAATTTCCCCACTAGCAGCTTCATTTGATTCTCATTTGTCTCCTTTTTTCCACAAAAGGTTTTAGGTTGATGTTTTATTGTCTTTTTATTGAGTTTGGGTTGGCAGAAGAACTTTTGACGTTGTATGCATTAAAAGCCTACTTAACAGTGTAAATGATACTGGGGAAATCAAATAAGATTTACTTCATAAAGTGAATGAACCAACATCATGCCAACACACTGGTTTTTTTTTGTTTTTTTTTCATTCCTCAGTTTCTTTGTGTTTGGAAACACCTTCTCTATCTTTACTCTATCCTGAAACATTAGATAAGAAACATGTTTGACTACTTTAGGACAATATAGAGCTTTGCACAGGCTTAAATTGAAGTTGAATGAAATAGAGGCTTATGGATGAAAGGGTCGATGGGGAAATACAAGGAAGCTTGTACTATGCCAGGCTGCATTGCAGCAGTAAGCAATCTCAAACCAAAAGATACAAATGCTAGATAAAGGCATTTCATTTTCAAACTATTTCAAGGCTCCAAACTGTTCTTTTAAATCAGACTCCTCTCATGCATATTGTAGGATGTGTGGAGTCTGAAGCAGAGTGTGTAGGATGTCTAAACCACCAGGCGAATTCAGGCCTCTGATCTGATGATGAAGTGAAAACATATCAAACTAGCCAGCAATATTACAGTTTGAACGCACTGAAAATATCAGATTTGTTTTAATTTCATTATTATAGAATATATCTCAACACATCGTTGTACTTCGAATAAAAGAGTATTATTTTATTGAGCTACTTAAATGATTGTCTAATGTTTCTCTCCTCATGCCTTGACTACATCCACAGGAGTAACATAATATGACCGGGCAGGGCCCTCAGCACCTGCCTGGACTAACAAAGGAAAATTCTGCAGTGTTAAATTCCTACTGATGGCGTGTAGAATTTGCACCATGCAATGACCTACACTACATACATTTATTTAAATGACATTTATATTCTAAAGTGCATTTTCTATTTTCGTCATGTTTAATGTAGTGTCTTCTATCCCTCCACTCATTCATTAAAAATACAATCATTCAACAGAACATTTATATTCTAAAGCGACTTTGGAAGAGGTTTAACTATGTGGATGCAACCCAAAAACCGCAGGTACTATGCAAGTACTTACACATGCAGAACTGCTTCCAGCGATGAATACTTGTAAGACAAAGTTAGTAGACATGGCTTGCCCTATTTACCCGAGTAAATGCTATTTAAACCTCTGAAGTAGAGACACCACCCGATATGACATATAGCTGGCCTTTCAAGCAACAGCTGGCCGTGAAAGCACCAAGCCTTTTAGTTAAATATCTCAAAGCCTGTTAAGCTGCTAGTGGTCTGCCTTCAACCCTCAGGGGGTGTATCCTGTGTGTGTAATGGTGCATCTAGCCCGGCTGCAGGCCCTGTTTTTACTGGAGCTCGCTTACCGGCTCCGGGGTGTCTGTGGGCTCCGTGTGCAGAGTGGCGTTGCGCCCCCGCGGACAGGTAGCTCCCCTGCGCGTGCTGCTGCTGCTGGCTCTCCGGATAGCTCCGACCACCGTGGTGCGGCGCCCAGCCGGGGTTGCTCTGCGGCGGGTAGTTCACCCCTACTCCGCTGGCGTTCATCATGCTCCCGTTTCCCACCGCGTTTCCACTGCCAACGTTACCGTTCATACCGAAATGATAGAAGCCAGACCGAGACCGCGAGCGAGTCCTCGGGGGGTCCATGGCTGGGGAGGGCGGCGCTGGATGGACGTGATGAAGCGGAGAGATGGACGTCCAGAGACGGGCAGGAGCCTCCCTCTTCACACCGCTCTACGCGTCTCTCTATCCGCCTAGTTACCTCTGATGACCACTGGCTACTGCGAGTGTTTTCTGAGGCATTTAAAGCTGTTGTTCGGGTCTAATGAGTGGAGATACCTGAAGGTTCAGGGAAGCACAGCCCTCATATGTCGCAGCAATCTGTGCGGGTCAACTGAAGGGAAACCGCTTATTTATTTATTACTATCGATTATAAATGTACACAAGTATAGAAAAATATTGTACTTATATTAGGATTCGGTATAACAAAGCAGTTATAAAAAATAGCATTGTCTCTAAGATAGTTATGTGGTTTTAGCAGAACACCAGCTGAACGAGTCTCAGGTTCTCTATGGTCTTTTCTCAGCAAAATACCCAAGAAAATAAAGTATGTTATGGCATTAGTCGCACGCAGTTGAGTCCTACACGAGTGAGCCCATTGCCGACACATATAATAACATGCAGCTGAAGTTAATATAGCTTGCCCTGTGCCTCCAAAAGCTTGTCAAGTTTAATACTTAAATCCCCCAACACAAGCAAAGATGGCTAGCAGACGTGCGCTAGCAAACTAAAGGAAACCAGCTGCCCCGATAGCTGGCAGCTAAACAAAGTTATTAGCATAGATTTGCACATAAATTCCAACTAAATTTCCACGGGTATCCTACGGTAAGCATTAACGTTACACCCCTTTGCGTTGGTTAACTATGCCTGCTCGTTCATTAGCATAATTTCGATTTTCCAGTTAGCCAAGGCTAACAGGAAGCGGGGTCTAGTGGGGAAAACAAATCCAACAGTGTCGACATTACAAGCTAGCTAACGTCGCATTGGGTCGCTGTTAGGATAGTCCGTGCACAATGCTAATAGCGGATTATCTCGGACCACATGAGAAAACAAATAGCTACCTTATCCGTCAAGTAGCGAGGACAATATTTGTCCAATTTAAATCCCCTCTCGCAGTCGCTATCGAGTGTTTTCTCTGGTCAGCGGGGAGTATGTGAAGATCAATCAATGGGAGTTTCACATCTCTGTCAAGGCCACACTAATCGATCACAGATTAACATGGCGCTCCACACAGGCCTGATCCACGAGGTGCTTGTCAGTAAATAACACAAACAAACAGGTGTGGAAACGTTCAAAGTCGCTCAACACCTGTAAGATAAAAATGTGTTTGATTATCAGCAGATAACGTCCATTTTAAGTAGCAGCTTGTTATCAAACTTGACTACTTTGGTCTGGCAAACCCAGGGCAGCTGCTCAGTTCATTAATAATTCAGCAGCTTCATACCAGAAATACTATAAGACAACGCTTTGAAAGCCACTGGCTTCATACGGCTTTTCAGGTAGACGATCTCTTCATATGTTGTTGCATACAAGCCTTCTCCGATGAAGCATATACAAATAAACCCCCATCGTTATGGCATCGTTATGCGTTATGGCACGTTATGGCTGTACATATCAGACGTCATTGATTGATTGATTGATTGAAAAGTTTATTAACAGCTTGTATATTGGGTACAGTACAGTACAGCTCAAAACATACAATTGTTAAGGGGATGCAGACCAGAGAAAGACTTTCGTCTTGTTTACATCAGGGTCCCCCATTTCCAATCATCATATCATTTAAGACATATTTGACATACAGATGGCTTATTTACAATTTACATACAGGTGGTTTTTTACATACAGATTGCTTATTTACAATTTTCATTTTAGATTTCGTTCTAATACATCCTAACCGGACATTTAAGACATACCAAGTCGACAGATAGACATTTAGTAACAGAGTCTAAAATGCAAGTATATACATAGATGGGGGGGGGGAAGCTGTCCATTGAACGACAGGTTGAGATTTGTACCATTACCGGGGCCAGTTTTGCAATGCTCTCCCCCGAAGGTGCTCTTTAAGAGAGGTTTTGAAGGTAAGTATAGTTTTCCTCACACAATAATCCTCTATTTTTTAAACAAATACTATGGAAATCCATATTTATTGTCCTGGTATTTTCCATATAACTATCACTCTTTATAAATACCAATCACAGTTGTATTCCTTTGACCTGATTTCAAATATTTTAATGACTGAAATGATATATCAAAAAAACTAGTATGATAACATATAAGCCCCTACCACATGATATGAGCAAAAGAAAGCAGGCATAGCATGTAAACATACATAAATTACAAAATACCGTGTGTTGAAATCTATCTTTACACAACATGTGGCCCAGCTAGTATAAAGAAGTAGCAGATGAACTTGCAAAACAAGGCTCAAGTAAAATATTACATTCATACTAGCTAAACTGAAGACAAGCACCTTTAATTTGTTTTATTTGACAATAAATACATGAAAGAAAATTACAATGTTTTTTTTTTCAGTTTCAGGAGTAACTCCTTGAGAAACATTTAAACAAAATATCAAAAGAATCCCACTTTATCTACGTCTGTGGCGTACTCTTTGTTTTGGAGAAAGAAGGTTTTCAGCACCAATATCTGTGTCAGCATGAGGATATACATCCCCCCGTTGTATCCCTCCTCTCTTCTTCCACCTCTCTGTCTCTCTGCTCTTCTTGCTCCTTCCTCCTTCCTCATCCCTCCTCTTTTTTTGTGGAGATGGTTTGGTCTGCTTGAGACTGTGGAGTGCAGCCCCGAAAGGGTTCACAGGGCAAACTTCTCGGTCAAAGTTCCTCCCAGATGTCACCAGTAGTCCTCCTTCTCGTCTGATTTGAGCCTCTCTCCTGAGCTTCTTCACCTCCCGTCTCTCCCTGCGCCTCTCTGGCCACTTCTTACTCCCGCTCGCCCGGCCACATGCCTCCTGCCTCCCCCCCCCCTGGACCGGCTGATTCTCCTCACTGCTTTTGCCTGTTGCTTCAGACGACGGCCTCTGGTCTGAGAGGGGCAGGGGTCCCGCGCTCAAAAGCCCTGAAAACAAGGCAATGACAAAGTTGAAGAACAAGTGAAAAGATGATGTTCTTTGCCTCCCAACAAATATATATTATTTTGTATAAATGATAGGTTAAATGTAATTCAAGAGGATTTGCTTACCAAGACAAACTCACAGCAAATTATGAATTGGCTCTTCAGCTCGTTGTGTTTGTTTAACAAAACGTACTCACTGCTCTCACTAAAGCTGCAGCAGAAATGGAACCAAATGGCAGCTAAACAGCCAGGAATTCAGTGTCTGATGTTTGTATAGCTAAAACATACACTTTCTAATACATCAGTCCTGCAGTCAATTCTATTTGTATCAAAGTTATCATAATGAAACGTAATCTGTTGATTCAACAGTATAATCAATTTGCATATATACATTTATATAAAGTTAAATGATCACAGATAAACATGTAAGGGATAATGTGCAGCGACGCACTAGATCTAGATCCCTCCGCTTCGTGTCGGGCTCCTGATCAGCCTGTTGGTGTTCTTTTCCCCATAATGACCAAGTCGCTGCACATTATCCCGCTTATTACACGGCCACATTCTCAACAAAGTAACGACATGACTCCCAATATTAATTGAAATGCTTTTATGGATTTAGAAAATGATTTTATTGATTTAAAAAATAGTCCGTTGTTACTGTTTGAACTAACGTAGCAACGGCAGGAAATGCTTCGATAGCGTTTTTGAGGAGCTTTTTGATTACAGATTTGAAAACATCGTTGCTTGCTTTAAAAGTAGCACAATTCATGATGTCAAACCTTGGGAAGTATCTAGATATCCCTGCCCTAATGCCAAAGTAACTGGCAACTGAATATGTGTCGCCGTTTGATGTCTATGTCTGGACCGCTGCGTAAAAAGGAGGGTTTCTGCCCCGTTACTTCTCCGCTGTTTTCTTGTCGCTCTTGTCTTGTCAGTTAGAAAAGCAAACTCCATGCAGTTTGCTTTTCGGCCAAACTGTATACAGTTAAATCGAAAGGACTTGTTTGTGCAGATGTGAGAGTCCTTAACAACGGTCAATAAATCCTTGACAGCGGTCTGTCTGTTCTGGATTAACAACGTGTCACATGTTCTGAATTGACCAATCAGAATCGAGTATTCAACTAAGCCATGTAATAAACACAATTATATGTGATTGTTGACATTATTGAATGTATAACAATTATTTTGTTACCTTTGGCTCTTTTCTGCTTCCTGGTATGAAGTTGGAGGACATCCTTCATGGTGTCATAGTGGCAAACATAGGGCAGGGAAGGGAAAGTCCCACTGATCATCCTCCTTTTAGCGCATTCCTGATTACAAAGAGTAGAGTAAATACAAGTACAGTAAAGTCCAAGACAAAAAACATACGAAAACAGAGAGAAAGAACAGAATGAACAGGAAGGCAGGGATACCATTTTAAAGCAGGCAAGAAGGAACGGATAGGTGGTAAAAGTAAGAACATTATTATTTGAATTGGCCACTCACATAGCCATAATGTCCCCTCATGGAGCAGTTGTAACAGAAAGCGGGGCATTTCTTATGTTTGAGGGTGTGAACTGTCCATGGCCTGACAGGAAGCTCTAACCGGATCTGGAAGAAAAGCAAATAAAAGAACATTGTTAAAAGTGGAAAAAAGACATTAGTTGATTTAACAATAAACACCCAAGCATTCAAGTCCTATAGTTTCAACAGCCTAATAAAAGCATGAAGATGATGGTCCTCCCTGTTTAAGTTATTTATCATTCTTATTTAAAGTAGTGTAATGCATCTTGTTTTAGTATAGAAGGCTAGATGAAGAAAAACATGCATTGAAGTATAAACTTCCACTCACTGTCAGGTGGTTTTGTCTCCATGTATCAGGGCAGACCTTGGGAAACCAAGAAAACAAGAGAGAAAATTACACTTTTGAGGAAGAATACAGAAAGATGCATTTTGCAGCCGAGGATCTGCAGAGGTCAAATAACACTTCGTAAAAGAGGCCCACACACACCTGAGGCTACAGATTATCAACACACGATAGGCAAATCCTTTCAAAGTTTCCTTCAACACAGAAACTCACCAACCAAGCCTTCTGCAGGTTTCAACAAGATACATTTAAGACATTTTCAAACCACATCGAATTACATTGAATACCCGTTTGTATTGCGACTCATTTCATCAATACACATTTCCCTTAATACAGGCATAAATTAAAATAAGTTCTAGCACATCAATTATTCCTATGTTTTCAGAAAATGTAATTAAGACTTCTAAGAACCGGTAGAGACCCTGACTAATACCTCATTCACACCAACGCAACTCCGGTTCAAGCTCCGTGCTAGAGCTTTTCAGGTTCAGAACCGGTTCTTCGGTTTAGCTCCGGCTCTTTTCACACCGCCCAGAGTCCGTCATCGTTTGCGTCATGACGTAACCGTTTGCGTGAATTAGGTATAACAGATTTACAGGAGCCAGACCGGTGGGCTAACGGACAAACTCACATCAGAGAGGTGACCCGACGTCCCACAGCGCTGGCAGTGTTGGTTCCACAGCGGGGGCCTTTCACAGCGCCTGAGGCCATGGGAAGGGAGTCCACAGCTGGGGCAGGGGCGGCCAGGACAGTCCCTCTGGGTGTGGCCCTGGATCCCACAAAGGATACAGGTGGGACATTTCTGCTGACACAAAGACAAAAATAAATATGGGTTTTAGGATCTTTTCAGTCAACAGGTGACCATGGAATTGCATCAACAAGTGCAATGTATGGCAGTTTATAAGAAAAAGAAACATTAAAGACTGGATGAACTAGTTGGTTTGAGCAGATATCATCAGAAACATACAGGGAAATATTAATTATATTAATATAAAACATCCATGATTTGATATGCATTTCTAAATTTGACAGCATCATTTGGTTGAAGGGCACAGCAATATTTTCAACATTTGAGCAGACCCTGCAGGGTAAGTGGTAGGATATCAGCTGAACTCCAACTCTTAACGACGGTATGAATGTTTATAATGCGTACATAAATAAAAAAGGGTGGAAGAGTGTGTTTCCTTACCCTGTGGTAGTAGCAGCTTTTGGCAAGGTGTCCCGTCCTGTTGCAGATGTTACAGGTCAGAGCACGACCAGCTCCAAAATATCGACTGGGCAGAGACTGACCCGCCCCACACTTGATAATGTGAGAGGACAAAAACATAACAGATCATGTTTAAAAAAGCAGTCTTGTAGGATCAAAATTCTGATTTCAAATGCAATATTACACCAGACAGGCAAACAGAAAAAATGTATGTCCTTCTTTCGCCACAGATTTCTATATTAACACTAAGAATGTATTCCTCAGAGATTATATTCACAGTTCATTAATTCTTAACAATTAATATAATTAAAACAGTGAAAAGTTGCATTTTAATATCCCAAGTTACCTTGTCTCTCTCTGACACAGCCCAGGTATCCTTCACTGATTTCACAGTGTGATCTATGAGCGAAAAATGAGCAAGAAGAACATCAACTTTTGTAGACCTAACTGTATTCCACAATTATTTATATTTAAATTCAAGCCGTTGCAAATGCTATTGAAATAGGACAATGGACAGCATCACAATATTAACACAGCGTGAGATCAAGTATCCTAACCTTCATCTCCAGAGTCATCCTGAGGGCTGTTGCAGTAGCTCAGGTTGAGATGGATGCTTGAGTCTCCCACCTGCTCCTCTCCTCCCAGCATCATCCACTCCTCGATGGGCTGATCACTGTCCTTCTCCTCCTCCTCCTCCTCCTCCTCTTCCTCCTCCAGTACATTTAAACTGGAAGCAGGACTCTGGTTTCTGGGCTTGAGGGTCCGTCCAGAGGTGATGTTGAAGAGGATGAGGGGGGGAGAGCTCTCCCTGCTGATCCGTGCAGCTTGTTTACGGCTACTGTGTTGTTTCTGGCGACTGAACTTCATCTGTTGTTCTCCATCTGAACTATTGGAGTCCTCAATAAAGAAAAAGTCGTCTTTGCTGTCTTTACCACCATTATCTCCATTTCCCTGGCTGTAGTCCATAGTGCAACAACCTCAAAACAGCAGCTGAACAGCACCACCCACGGGCGGCTCTCTGCACTGCTACAAACAGCGGTGGATAAAGGCTCATTTACCACTTCCTTTTCTTAAAAAACGAATTAGCACTTGGGATAGTCCAACTTAGTGGTTGTGTTTCTTTACTACTAAGACATGTAATGGTGATTTCAGATTGTAATCATTCTAAATACACCGACACGTGGGTTAACATCAGACTAACCGGCGCTTTGCTAAAGTGAGCTAACATTAGCTCTGTAGTAGCCCAGGCAGCTAATGTAGCTAAGTTAGCGTTCAGAACCAAGTGAAATAAAATCTATAATGGCACTTCAAATGGCGCTTACCGTTTCAATACCTAACACGTCACTTTCGAGTTCAAACAATTGAACATATGGATATTTCTCTCCATAAAAATGAAAGGGTTGTGACTTGCATTCTTGTTTACAATGTTTTGAAGCACTTTACCGGCGTTTCCGGAATGTAAAATATGGGACAACCAAAACTGCCTACAGCGTTAGAAAAAAAATGGAGATTGACAAGTTCCCTCGTATGTAATATGTAATTGTTGTCTCCATTTATCAGAAAGTACTTATTCATTTACGGAAATTATTATTTATAGACAAAACTGTTATATATCACTAAGTTGATGATGGCAGCTTGTTAAACAGTCGGCAAGCTATAATGTATTTGTCAGATATGTGGCGTGTTTCATACTTTACATGTAGGCTATGCCTTCTTCTTAGTTACAGTTGACCACTAACGCTAAATGTTTATTTTTTTACAGCAGTTTTAAGGTGAATCGATAACTGTTAGACTGGTGGACCAAAAGACAAACAAACTCAAACTACTGTTAAGTCCTGATCACGAGAACTGACTGTAGTTCATCACTACAAAAATCTAAAAGATAATGGAGCGCGTGCACCCTTGCGTGTGTACCCAATCAAAGGCTCGTGCAGCTTTCCACCGCTCAGGTGCTGAAGGCACAGAGTCCTTGCGCACCACAGACGAAAAACCACCGGAACAAACTTCTTATCTCAGATTTCTTTTCAAATGAGTGGGAAATGTCGTCCTCGAAAACAAATACACTTTAGTCCGAACAGCTTGTAGAAGTTAGGACTACAGTCAGTCTGTGATGGACGCGCGCTTTGGACAGGTGCCCCTCAACATTACGCACAGTGAGTAACCATTTTTTTACAATTTTAAGTTGCAATGCTGTGTAGCCATACCTTTTGATCGGTGTTCCTCCGAACCGTACCGGTGCTCAGGGCTCGGCGGGGTGAACCAGCTCGGCGGAGTGTTCATTAACGGCCGCCCGCTGCCGCACGCGGTGAGACAGCGGATCGTGGAGCTCGCTCTGCAGGGCGTGCGTCCCTGTGAGATCTCCCGCCGCCTGCGCGTCAGCCACGGCTGTGTCAGCAAAATACTGGCCAGGTAAATACTTTGTGGTCAATAATATAGCCTTTTCAACATTGTATTAGCTAATAGGCTATAAATAGTTATTTGTATTGAAGCAGATTGTGTGTGCCCTTAATGATGATAACCTATATTTATTTAACAATGCAATGTACACACCACTTAAATCTACATCATTTCGAAATGTTTCGTAATATGTTGAAACTGTATTTCATTTTTATTTGCATGCCTTATGTGTGCCTATCCTCACATTTTAATTAAATTCAATATGTATATGTTTTTCAATGATTTTTCATAAAGATGCATCTCAAGACTATCCATCTGTACTTTGAGCATACTGATTTCCTGTGCTTTATCTCACTTTATTTCAAATAGAAAAGTATAGACATATAAGTCACATCAGCGCCTGTATTTATGAAACTTTTTTCTCAGGCAAAATGTTTTCCCTGCTGACAGCTCATTATTGTGAGTTTAGGTACAATGAGACAGGCAGCATTAGACCAGGACTGATTGGAGGCTCTAAGCCCAAAGTGGCCACTCCCTGCGTTGTGCAAATGATCGTGCGTCTGAAACACACCAACCCTAGCATGTTCGCCTGGGAGATCCGAGACAAGCTGCTGCTGGAGCGAGTGTGCGACCATGACAGCGTGCCCAGCATCAGCTCCATCAACAGGTAACAGAAGACCTTATGTGTGCTTGACTACGCAGATCATCAGAACAAGTGTTGAGTGAAGTCCCTCTGTCTTTACAGGATCATCAGAAACAAAGTCAACTCGGAGTCTTGTGAAGTTGGTAAGTCATTTGTGTCTTAGTCATCTTTTTTCTCTTGGCCTAACTTGTGCATCTCTGATGTGTCCTGATGATGACCTCTGACCCTGCAGTGTCATCAGCTTCATCTGTTTCCACGGGAACCGCCTATTCCTCTGAGTCCACCTATTCCATCAGTGGGATTCTGGGAATCAGGAAGTGCAGCAAACACAAAGAAGGTAACAGCAGTGGTGTACAAGTACATTTACTTTTGAGGTATTTTCATTTTAGAGGAAAATGTTGTTCATTTTACTCAACTAACTTTTTATCATAACTTTTGTCTGATGTTATGTTGCAGATTTACAAAATAAAAATATTGAAGCTTTTTATTTTCTAAATTAACATAATGAACAGATTTAAAATGACTTGTAACCTGGTTACTTAAACTTTTAAGTATATTTTGATGGCAATATTTTTTCTTTTACTTGTTACAGAGTATTTCTATACTGTTCTTTTTTCTTCTTTTACTAAATAACAAGATCAGTGTAGGTTTCCTCTTCTAACTCTGGTGATACGTTTATTTCTTTTTGCTTAATAGGCCTCTTTCACATAAGATGTTACCATGCCACTGTAAAAGAAGCACAAGTGTAGATGGATGTTTTTGCAGAGCAGACACAGACATTGCTTCCAGACCACACAATGATGAGTAAAGCCGGTGTAAACATTACTCTGACTGAAACAACCTCCGCAGCAGGAGATCCACCCCCCTCCCCAGGCTTCTGTCCTCTCAGCCAGCAGGCTCTCTGCTCCCCCCCCCCCACCTCCACCTCTCATTACAAGCCCGCTTACTCCTCCACTCCTCCATCACTTCAACCATTAGAATAGGAGATGACATAGATATACATGCATACTAAGAGATAGGAACACAGACATGCATGTCATTTTTCAATTCACTAATTAGAACAAGTGACAATTGCATTGAAGATAAATTAAAGTGATCCTGGACAGAAACTGGTTTGTTTCCAAGGAGGTGACGCCCCCTGCGGCGTTTACCACAAGCAGCCACGATCCTGTAATGATGCCTGGGGATGGTCCGACCCCTGCCTCACGTTTTACCCCGGCCTGCCAGCTAACCGTAGTCCAGACCACTTAGGTGAGTTTGCATCAAAATATGATGACTTCTGTCTGATATGAGTTCAGTTTGAATGTGTTCTGTCTTCTCTTTTAGGGCCTCCGTGTCCTTACAGCTGATCAGGGCAGCTCAGACGGAAGTCATTCCTCCACAAATAGGATGATTTCAAAACTGAATTTACTTAAAATGTAATTGTAAGATTACAAAATGAATGACAAGATAGAAACATCATTTACAAACATTTTGAAATAAATATGAAATGACTTCACGTGTTTTATTTACATTATTTAGAGTCAAATGACATATGCTGTTGTTTCAGAGGCTTCATCAGTCCAACATATTATCCCCCTTCTCTGTCACCCCTGTGGCCATTTTCTCCTCAGTGAGTGGTTGAGGGGGGCATCATTAGGGGCCCCATGATGGAGAAGGCTGAATCTTTTCTCTCCTTAGTGAGCGTCTCCCTGGCCTCCTCGCCAGCATGAGGGATTTAGGGAGGAGGTGGGAGATGCCACAGGCAGCAGCGGGGTCAAAGCACACCGCTGAGAAAGAAATCTGTGGCCAACATGGGCATCAGTCTGAAGGAAGCATCTAGAGAGCAGATGCATGGCGGGGGCACATTGTTTTTACTGTGTTTATATACATACTGGATATATTCAGCAAACCTACTATTTATTACATTCAAAGCACGGCTTTGGTTGACGTTGCAATGGTTTGAATCATGTAAGGATCAAAATTCAAGTTTACCTTAGAGGATTCAAGGTTTCAAATGAGAGTAATCAGAATGTTCAAGAAACTATTAGTGAGGTCCAATTCAAAAAATATTTTCATTTTTAAATCATAAAAAGTAATACAATGATAACATGTAGAACATTTTGTAAGTATTAACACATTTTTCAAAACACAATATTAAATGGATCTGAAATGGATGAAGAGGGGAACTGACAGTAAAACAGGGTACAGCCTTTGTGGCTTGTTTTTTTTTATCTGTATTGTTTTTTTAAATTCTGATTGAATTGTTCTTATTTTTGTTTTTTTATTTGGTTGAGTGTGGTCTTTCTGGGTAGAAGAGTTAGAATAGTTAGGTTTAACATTAGTGATTTGAATGTTACAATGTTAAAAATAAATCTGATCGACCATTAATCTAATCTACAACTACTAGGGTAGTGTTTTATGTTCAAACTTCTTAAAGTAAAGTCAAACACCTTTTACCCCTGAAGCCCATAATCCCTTGCTATTTACTCGAGGGCCTTTACAGTCCATTAACACCTGTAGTGGAGAATTGCATCATTAGGGGGCAGTAGTTATCAGTGCTTTGCTTGGTTATAGGAAATAATAATATCAGAAAGTTTGCACAGAGCTGACACTGGCTTAAACTAATTAAAAGAAAACAAGTTCCCCTGATTCACTTTGATCTAAAACACCACTTGACTGGCTGCTCACCACCTCCAACAGTCTCACAGTAATGAGCTGTTTTGAGGCATCAGTTTTCCTGCAGCCAACTCTCTGGTGGACTTTATGAGACAAGCTGCGGTTGCTAAGTGAACAGTGACACAAGTGTGAAGGAGGGGTTATTTTTGGTCTAGACAACAAAACACAGAGGGTACGAAAGACTTCAGGCTCTGTTCTGTGATATGAGCTAGGCCTGTGGAAGTCTACGTTTAATTACCATGTGTACAGTATATGCATAGGCATTCAAAAGTTGATATCATGTTCTTTTCATTTTCTTTCACATGGCTTCAGAAGATGCTTGAATCCTTAACGAATTAGTCCTGAGAGGGAGACATACATATATGGTTGGCACACGGAGACTTTCAGCATCATTTTATTTAATGAGAAAATATTCGTCGTACTGAGTCATTCCTCCACACAGGAGTTATTTACTGAATGCTGTTACAGGAAGAGGAGGGATGTCAATGTGTTCACTCAGTGTTGGTATGTTGGTGTTGTAGGTGCAGCAGCTTAAAAGGCATGAAAACCACATCTTGAATTGATTAACAGCATTTAGCTTTACTCACCTCAGGCCATCACCTTTCAAAAAACGGAAATGATGGCCTTAGACAGCGAGCTATTTATTTGAAAATTGGATAATGTATAAAATATGAACTTACCAAAATGAACAGCAACTAAAGCTGTCTAATATCAGTTAAATAACAAAAAGCATTTGACACAGATGACATTAAGTTTGAAATGATTTATAAGTCTTTTTGATCATTTTTATGACAAACATTAGAAAGAAGAAATGGCTTTTAAATCTTTTATTCATGTATAAAAGTGAATAAATGTTGACACAATCTAACAAAAGCAGCATGTTGAGGTTGAGTGTGGTACAGCAGTGCGTCAGCGAGCCGGCAGTTATTTTCACCGTCACACCCTGTTGGCACACACGGGACAAACCTGCTCAGTGACTCCTGGACGACCCACAGCAGGAACCATGAGCAGCCGCTCTCTATCCCCCATCAGCCATCTCAGCCACCTGAGGGCCTCCGGTGGCAGCAAGGGTGATGATGTTTGGCACTCGGCATCACCATCACTCAGAGGTTCTGAAGAGTTGAAAGACCACCACTCTCTTCCTGACATGATTCTCATCTGCAGGAATCAGAAGCAAGCAGCAGAGGGCCTCTTCTGCTCACAGGTGAGTTCAAGTAAAGGGGCTTCTACTGCTGCTGAGATTATATTTATTGTTAGATATTGTAGCTGGTGATGCAACAAATACACTTTTTTATTTTGACCTTTATTTAACCAGGATAGGTCTCATTGAGATTAAAAATGCTTTCTCAAGAGAGTCCTTTTTAATACTGATGTTAGTTTCATTGCATGCCAACAGTAGTTTTGCATTAGTACTAGTAGATGTGACTTGAACTATGTGACTTGGGATAAAATCATATCAAAGAAAGTAGGCAGTCTATAACCAATAACAAAATCACAATATACGAGTTATATTACAATTCATATTTATTTTACAATTGGACAACAGATCACTTATTGTGTATGAGGTACACAGTAAGAGAAGTCTTTTTTTCTTTTGCTATAAATAGGTTGGAGCACAGAGAAGGAGCCGACAGATGGGGAACATGCTGACAACTATCTGTGTGCTACTTGCCTTCCTGGCTTTCACATTCCTCAGTAAGTGACATAAAGGTTGATCCTGCATGTGCTGAATGAATGAAGTGCACAGCCAAATGTCCTAATACTGTACTGTTTGTGAAGGGGATCTTTTATTAGATATATTAATTATTAATGCAACTGTTATATCCACATTTTCTCTCCCTTGCAGTGTCATATTTCTACTTGTTTGTCTCTTTCTTTCTCAAGTGGGATCAGTGGGCCGAGAAGACAACAATACACAAGACTATGTAAGCCTACATTAACCCCATCCCTCTGTAAAACATCCACAACTTCCTGATACGAGACAAAAAGACTCTCTCTTGCTGTCTTTTAGGATGCTGATGTCTTCCTCCCGTCCAAAGCTCTGTGGCTGTTCGGCTGTCTGCTGTTCTGGACTCTTTGGTTACTCCTCCGTCTCCTCCAGATGTTCCTCTTGTTGATCAAAGGCCTGCTGTGGTTCATCTCTGTTACTGCGTCCCCGCTGTGTCGCTGCGCCTCCTTCCTCCTGTCCTGCGTTCTGCTGCTGCTGCATTATACATGTGAAGCTGTGTTTTATGCAACCACCAGTCCTGTGTATGTGTATGGCATGCTTCTCAGTGTTGCCATTTCGCTGTACTTTTTCACCAGGTGAAAGCTGAAATCAATGTTTTAAAATCTGAAGTAGATCATCTTTATACAGCATACATATGTAATTTATATACTATCATATGCATACTTTTTTTTTTTTTATTCTAAAATGTCTAACCTTTTAGAATGAGTATTCCTGTGGTTCATGTCCCTTGTAGTTATATATGTAGACTTTTTGCTGTTTATTATTTTTATTTTATTCCACTTTGTTTTATTATATTTATAAATGTATAAAGATTTTAAAGATTGTAATGCCTGCACACACTGCTGCTACTGTAACTAAATCATTTACCAATTTGGGATCAATAGATGACCTATCGATCTATCTATCTATCTATCTATCTCTCTATCTATCGAATAGATAGCATGTGGTTGCTAATGTTAGCAAACAAAGGTTTTGCTGAGTCAAACAAACAGTGAGTCAGTTTGATAACTTGATGGCTCCTCTCTCCTTGGACTAGCCTTACACAACTTCAATAGGTTTAAGCAATTCAAATAATCGTCACTTGTGACCACAGTGGCATCTATTCAGAAAAAGCTACATTTGGAGACAGATAAATTAATAATGTAGGCTATATCAGTATATTAGGTAATACTTTACATATAAGAATATTCTTAATTATTTTACGTATTTACAAGATATATGCAATAACCTTTTTACCGCACAACTTCACCACTATTAAATCTTCCTCAAGCCCTCTGGATGCTTTACCAACGTCCATGCTAAAAGAAGTTTTTTCATGTGTCGCTCCACCCCTGCTCCACATTATAAACATCTCCATTGTCTCTGGCTCCGTCCCATCATTTTTTAAGCAGGCGGTTGTTCAGCCCCTTCTCAAAAAAAACAATCTAGATCCCTCCCTCCCAAATAATTACAGGCCCATCTCAAAGCTCCCATTTGTGTCAAAAGTTTTAGAAAAAGTTGTTGCTAATCAACTCAATACATTTCTGAATGACAATAAAATCCATGACAAATTCCAATCAGGTTTCAGAAAACACCACTCCACAGAATCAGCTCTCCTCAGGGTCTCCAATGACCTCATGATGGCATCGGATGCAGGCGATTGCGTGGTTCTGGTGTTGTTGGATCTGAGTGCAGCGTTTGACACAGTGGACCACGCCATCATGCTAGATAGACTCAGGGAGTGGGTAGGCATCTCAGGGTCTGCCCTCCAGTGGTTTGCCTCGTACCTCAGTGGGAGAAGTTTCTCTGTGGCGGTGGGCCCGTTCTCATCACATAGCACTCCCCTATCCTGCGGCCTGCCCCAGGGTTCTGTTTTAGCCCCCCTTCTTTTTGCCCTGTACATGCTGCCATTGGGCCACTTAATTAGCCAATTTGAAGGTGTCTCGTATCACTGTTACGCAGATGATATCCAGATATACTTCTCCTTCAAACCTGTCAAAATGGAAAAAGTAAACACCCTCATCACATGTCTGTCTGCAATTGAGGAGTGGATGTCAAGCAACTTCCTACAGCTTAATGCATCAAAAACGGAAGTCTTGATCTTGGCGGCTGATAACATCGCCTCTAAGGTAGCAAGCCACCTGGGTTCATTCAGTGGTAACATAAGGGCAAACATAAAAAACCTTGGTGTTACCTTCGATCAGTCTATGCTACTAGACAAACACATAAAACTTCTGACCCGTACCTGTTTTTTCCATCTCAGGAACATTGCCAAGCTCAGGGGGGTTCTATCCAACGCAGAAATGGAGATGGCTATCCATGCCTTTATTTCATCCCGGCTTGATTATTGTAATGCTCTGTTCTCCTGCCTCAACAAAACATCAATACACCGGTTACAACAGGTCCAAAATGCTGCAGCCAGATTACTGACTCGGTCCAAAAAAACATGCCACATCACTCCGATTCTTTCTGCCCTGCACTGGCTCCCGGTCCATCTCAGAACCCAATTCAAAGTACTGGTCTTCACATATAGAGCTGTCCATGGCCAAGCCCCAGCCTACATCAATGCCTCCTAAGGGTGCCCAGGCTAAAGACTAAGGGTGACCGTGCCTTTGAGGTGGTGGCCCCAAGGCTTTGGAACAAACTCCCCCAGATAATAAAAACCTCGGCCTCAATAGAGATTTGTAAGCGGCAGTTAAAGACACACCTGTTCCGACAAGCCTTTGGGTCGTCGGAGGAGGTGAGTTAGTGGCTGTATTTTTTATTGGTGTTTTGTCGTATGTTTTATCCTATGTATTACCTGCTGCTGTTTTATGCCTTTTATTCTACATTTTATAGTTGTACTTTGAATTGTGTCCTGTGTACTGTACTGTAAAGCACTTTGTACATCCCTGTTGAGAAGGGTGCTATATAAATAAAGTTTTACTTACTTACTTACTTCTGATCTAATGCACTTTAGATGTGTGTGTTTTTTTTATTCATGTGACTTAATGTAAATACACACTATTTATGAATACATAAATACGTTAAAACATCAACAATAATAATAGAAAGTAAGCAATATGCATCTAATTGTCTGCTCTGTTTCTGACGGAAACAAAGACACCTCGTACATTTCAAAACTATAACAAAGGGTATTTAATATCACATTTTTAGAAAATGTCCAAGAATGCATCACGCTGACATTGAGCCTCCTATCTGCACCATGTTTTAAATGGAAATCCTTAATCTGGCTTGCACATTAACACTGATTTTTAGTTCCGCCTCGGTTCAAAGTACAAAAGTGAATATATAATTGGGATAGTTTCTACATCTACTTCCTTCTTCATAAATCACTGCAGTGTTTCCTTCTTTTCAGAGTCAAATCAGGACAAAGATTGAAGGCAATGAAGATCTTATCAGTGCAGGTTTATAGACCAATAACAGTCTGAGATATACTGAATACTCATCGTGAATCCATCACTGCTTTGAGAGCTGCACGAGGAAACAACAAGGACCTTTATCAGGACCCAACTGAGCTGTTTATTCAACACTGATGACAAACAGAGGTACAGTGAGCCCAACCTGAAGAAAACCAGGCCAGGATAAGCAAACAGATTTCTCTGGACGATGTCTAACAGAGTCGTCCACAAGAGGAGGGCGACCATCACAGATCTGCCTCTCTACTACTCCGGACACCTGAGGAAGAAACTCACCGAAGAGAAGGTGAGAGCGAGGGGGGGGGATTCAGGCAGGCAAATGTGTGTGTGAGAAGAGAGGACTAATAAATGATAATGTTTTACACCTGCGTTACATTTTGCTGCCGCGTATTCAAAACGCTGTTTTTTTATTTTCAGGATTTCAAGAAATACTACGGAGAGCTCCGAGGAGCCACTCTGTTTCTGTACAAAGATGACACTCAGGATACAGTAAGCAAAATGTAGATTTGACAAGTGGAAGCAGAATCGTGATGTACATAACCACAAGTAAATAAACAGTAGTTCATAAAACTGTGAATTTAACAATTATTAGAGAATAGATTGTTAAGCTTTACAATCAAATTCAAAGAAGGAGACACAGAGGCCAGGGTGCAAACATTCGTTTTTCTTATATTCACATCATAACTCACCCCTAGATTAATTTATACATGTGTTGTTGATTATTATGTGTCTCACAACAAGTAATGTTTGTGTACTTTGTCAGTACACAGAGAAGCTGCACCTGGGACAGCTGAAGTCCATGCAGTTACATTCTCCGTATCAGAAGAAGACCCCAACCATCTTCACACTCACGCTGCAGACAGAGGAGGTGCAACTACAGGTGGGATTTTGTTATCTCCTTGCAACTCAAAAACTCAATTGAATACATAAAAACATTTCAATTAACAAAGAGATATGGACTGTGACATATGACCAAAATGTCGGCTGTTTGTGTGACTGTACAGATGGACAACTCTGACACAGGAGAGGAGTGGAGAGGCTACATCCTGACTGTGGTTAAAGTAAGAAAGCATACAAACCTAAAGACACTCTGGTGGGTTTACATTCACAATTTGGCATCAATGAAGTATTTCTAATCTGATCTATTGGACATACATATTTAAAATATGAATACATATTAAGTAAATACTAGGAACACTCCCCCCTCAAGACTTATAGCGAGGGTAAGGATAAATAGAAGGAGGAAGCAATGTCAAAGTTATTGTTATTACAGATGATCTCTGTTTCTCTGCAGAAAGAGATTCCCAGTAAGCTGCAGCTGCTGCCTGGCCAGATGTTGCAGCTGCAGGATGCTCTGGATCAGGAGAGGCGAAGAAATCCCACCACGCAGCGGCCAGAACTTCCCCCCCCGCCCACTCTTCCTCTGCACACCCTCCCCCTTCCAATCCCCCCCAGCATCTGCCTCCCCCTCCTCCACACCGCCCAAAGACAAGACTGACAACAGCCCTGAGATTCCTGCGTAAGTTTCAGTCTTTCTCACAGACAGTTAGCAGTCCGTACGGGACACAACAGTGAGACTCAGACCAGTGAATACGTATTAAAGTTATTTAATAGACTTAGCCAAACGTTACCACTTCAGCAGCACCACACTTTATTTCCTATCTACATTTTGGAGTTTTTAACACAGGGGTATGTTTATGTACCATTTACTGTATAGTGTCATAAAAACAAGGCAAATTGTTTTTTTTAAATATATTTTTGGCTGTTGAAAGTATATTGTGATTAATGGAGTCATATAAAGAAATGTCCAAAAGTGAATCTTTGTGAAACTTTGACTGTGATAATTCAACATAAATAACAAGTATGTATGTATGTATGTATGTATGTATGTATGTATGTATGTATGTATGTATGTATGTATGTATGTAAATTAGCCCATATTTAATACCAAATTGTTTACCTAATTTGCATATTTACACATTGAATTTAGGAAAACTTGTATTACACATGTAAGGAATCATCTGGGGGAAGTTTGCCTGTTTAAACATTAAAATGTTGAACCTTTTTCACACGATATAAAACATATGCAACAGGGTTTGGTGCATTGTTGATGGCCCAGAGTAAATCCCTTCCTGTTACTGCTAATCTTAAACTGATAAACAACTTCTCATCCCTTGTCCTCTAATGGCTCACACGGGGGCCTTTGTAACCTTCACTGGTAATAAGGAAGTGTGTATGTTTTTTTCTTTGGCATCGGCAGGTGTTTTTTCCATGTGTCTCGAAAAGAGGCTGAGCACATGTTGAAGGTGAACCCCGAGTGTGGAAGCATCATCCTCCGCCCGTCCACCCTGGCCAACAACTACGCCCTGACCCTCAGACAACAGACGTCCAGGTCCGAAATGTACCTACAGGAATATGCAGGAATTTCCTCTATTCTATTCTCACAAAATGACTCAAATTATCACATTTTCTTTTCTCGACTTATGGAAAGCTTAAAAGAGAACATGAATCTTTGGTTTTATATTTCGTATAACAGTACTGTAGCACTTGTATTATGCTTGTGTGAGTCAAATGACATATGTACAGGAAGAGAAGTGTCTACCAGGAAATAATTACAACTCAACTTTACAACTTTGTAAAATAAGTCTTAATTACGTGTTTTTCTACACAACTAAATGTTACTAGAATCAACAGTGTCTTCTTAACAAAGACCCGCAATAGCATATGGATCTTTCTCACTACTTTTATGTTTTATGATCATATTGAGATGCTCCAGCTGATAAAAGGATGAATACATGTAAAAGTGGTTGTTGATTTTGTCATGTTCTCTGCGTAAGCCGGAAGGGAGGTCCTGTACGATGTCTGTTCGCAGAAACAGACCCTTTAGCATTATTATTTTTGTGATAAACTGTCTATAGCTGCTGACCTTTCACTCAGTGATCAGCAGCTGCGTCATTAACCAAAGGCATTTACAGCAATCAGCTCAAATCAAGCCTTTCATAATGCCTTTCAGGCCACATTTCAGCTTTTAAACGTACAACCATAGAAAGTTTGGTCTTGTTTTGAACCTGGATCATCTGCAGATTAATAATGCCATACCTGATTTGTTAAGCACAATATGAGATGAATGAATCCCTGTTTTTGTCATATTTGCAGCCAAATATACAAAGAATGTGTTGTTGTTTATTAAAGGCACCATTAAGCAAATGCTCCTCCACTTGCTGTCTTTCAGTGGACCCATCCTGAAGAACTTCAGAGTGACCTCCACAAACATGGGGTTTGTCATTGAACTGGACACAGCAGTAAGTACCAAACTTTGTAAAATTACATTTTTCTTTTTCGTGGCTTGTCTTCATGTGTCCTCTCCTCTGTAGGTGACAGTCTCCTCCTTGAATGATGTTCTGAAATACTTCCTTGAAAAGACAGAGTACCGGCTTCACCCCTTCATGGCATCTCAGCCCTACGACACTCGCATCGGTGAGTGGAACTCTGCTGTGAGAAGACTTCAGTGACATGTACACAACCCCTAACGGTGTTTATCTGTGTTCAACAGACATGTCTCCTGTCCCAAATATACTTAAAACAGTACCCAAAGCACAAGTGGCCCCTATGCTGCGTTCAGAGACCAAAGAAAAACTTCCGCCGCCTCCAACAAACCAAGATGACGGAGATTACGTGATGCCAGATGATCATGATCCCAACCTAAAGCCAGGTGAGAATGAATGAATATTGGTTTTAACATTTGTAATATAAAAGCACTTAAAGTGTACATATGACCAATAAATGCAGTCTAAATCCCACAACAGGTGAGCTGGTAGCACTATAGGAACGCCTTTGGCATACACTTCCACATTGACTGTATGATTAACTAATTATTGGAGTCAATTTTAAAAGTCATGTCACTCTGACCTCCCATCCGTCCCTTTCTTGTGAATGAGACATCTCAGGAACGGTTTGAATTTCTGTTGAATCCTGTTAGACTCAAGGATCAACTGCTTAGGCTTTTTTGGAAATCAGCTTATTTAGAAAGTTTCAAGTAAATGTCTTATAGGACAACATTATGAAGTGATGACTTCATCAGACATGGATGTAAACAAGACTGTTATTCCTGTTACTTTATATTTGTGATTTTCTTTTCTACGCTGTATATGGAAATGTTTTTTATAGCTTGAAAAGTGGTAAAACATTTTTTTTTTAATGTTTTCTATCTAACACAGTTCAGATGGATAGAGAGCTGGAGGCGGTTTTAAAGTTACGGAGAGAAAACCTGTACACTGAGACTGAGGAAGTCAACACGTACAAGAATCAGAGCAGTGAGAAACCTCCGTCAGCCGCTGTGCGGTGGAGCGGAAACAGTTCAACCATCTGAGCAATGAAGTCCGCTGGGCTCACAAACCTCATAAAAGGCTCATTTAATGTTTAACCTGTAACGTGGGAGAATGCACGCTCCTGCCACCTTTAGTCACTTTCAGAAATTGTACTGTACAAAATAAAAATGTTCTCAATCTCTTAACGCAGGGGTCTCAAACTCAAATGTTGGCACTAAACACGCAAGTACAACATTGGCCGATGGGAATTACATTAGTTTTGCTTTGGTCATAAGTAAAAGTGGTAATAGTAGTTTCTAAAACATGTGATTGCGCTATATAGAAACAGGGAAACAACATTATTACAACTTGTGCTTTGGAGTAGATGAACATACCAAATGTTTTTTATCATCTCTCCAGTATTGTAGAGATATTGCAATACAGACATGTTAAACTCATGGTTGTGTGAGTTATCCAAATGTCTGGATAACAAGTAAACAAATCATTCTAAACACATGTATTTTGAATCTGGACCTCGAGCCATTCGTTTGAGACCCCCGCCATTTCAATACAGTAGTTGGGTATATGCGAGAAAATAGCAAACAGATTTGTAAAGATAAGAATAGGAGTTCAAGGCTAACGATTCATTGTTATATTTATTATTAACAACTCAAATCAATCGATCAGTTACATGTGATACGGATGTTTTTTTGTCTCACAGTTTGGAAGGTTATCATGCTTTCTTTTTTGCTCATTAATTGTGTTTTAAAAGTGTAAAAATGAACATTACATCAAAATTGCGTGAGACAATAGGCTACTTGTACAGATCAGAACGATTGTACATTTTTGATATGAAAGAATGATCAAACTGTAAAATACAAAACTGCACATACCGGTGAATCTTACATTTCTTTCTTTTGTTCAAAAGCACAGAATTAAAAAAACATGATCCAGGATGATCATTATTCTTTATTTTTCCACACATAAGCCAACATAACTGTTTTGAATAATATAATCATATATTATTCCATTTAGATTGAGATTCTTATTTTTAATAATTATCATGGAACGTGTTATAGTTTAAAGTCTTAAAGGAATCATTCATCACTCAGTAAAGACAGCAAGACTGTGAAAAATATTCAATAACAAAAGAAAAGAAACTCCCTTTTGTCTCCTCCTTCACTGCAGTGTGTTTCAGAGAATCCACCTCTCCTCATTCATCTCACACTTCTCACACTATATCGTAGCAGCCATCAAATATCTGTAATAACTTAACACCTTAGGATTTAAAAGATAAAAACTGAATAAATAAAGAAGATTGTTCCCCAATGAAGAAACGCCTCCATTGTTGTTGTTGTTGTTGTTGTTGTTGTGACATTACTTCTCGGTGAGTGACAGCTGCAGGATCCTCTCCAGCTCAGTCTCCTCCTCCTTCTGCTTCCTGTGACACAAATAAGACACATATATACTTGTGGGTATACTTATGTGTCACTCCCATGTACTTTTACTAGTCAGCCTGCTAACGTTTTGCACATGTTTGACAATCTGCCTAAATTATATTTTATAAAATAGTTTTATTAAAATTCATTATTTTAAGCTGACGCAACTGCAATTATGTTCTGCTTGTATAATGACAATATGGCCACTGGGCAAACAATCTTTAAGAGATGACATGAGCAGCCCTACCAGCATTTGCCATGGTGGCCTAAACATTTTTATTTGGTCTTAAATTGTAGTTCAACATTTATTTCCTGTTACTTCTGGACCATGACGGTTGGCCAGCCTTTAATGTTTAACTGAGTGGAATAATGAATATGTTTTACCAAAATGTTGGCTATATTAAGGAGTTCTCAGGTTGTGACAGTGCACTGCAACATGTTGATGATCTTGTTTATTGGTATTTATTATTTTTGATATTATTTATTTAAATGTAGATATGAATGTATAATTTATTTTATTTGTTATTGTTTTTTCAGTTGATTACCCTGAACGTATAATTCAACAGTTTAAAAGTTCAAATTATTATTTGTATTTGTTTTAAAGTACAATAAATGGATCAATGAATAATCGCATTTAATAATCGCAATTACAATTATTGACCCAAATAATCGAGATTATGATTTTTGCCATAATCGAGCAGCCCTACCACTGGCTACACCGTAACCGTCAACATTTCGGTTGTTGCTGAGATCAGGATTCAGTAAATAGACACAAGAACAGAGAGTTGTAAACATTGGGTTTCAAGAGAAAAAGGAGTAGATATTGTAAAAGAACTCCCTGCAGATACAAGTCTCAGTTTAAAACTTAAAAAATAACTCTGGTCACAGATTAAAAGTGTGCTAAGGCAAAACTATCATGAATGTAGAAGCGTGGGGTCAAAATATCCATGAAGGTGTTTTTAAATGTTAAGTTTATAAAAAATCTAAAGTGTACTTTTTTCAAGCAGACAGTAATAAGTCAGTCAGCCAAGGCTGTGTTCACGTATGCCCGTCAAACAGCAATAACAAAAGGACTGTTCCCACTATACAACCTTGTCTTAACAATATGTGTTACTATTTTGCCATCTCTGTATTAATGTGCACAACATGGGACCGATGAAAAGAACAGATTTGGACACCCCGCTGAGTCGCAGACGCTGTTTGCCACCATATGCGCCAAGGTGGGAGTCTGAGATGGAAGAGCAGATTGCTGCACTCTCTATGTGGGCACACTCGTTTGTAGTTAGTTTTCAGAGTGGCTTTGATTCGTTTTAGTTGCTTTTCCGTTATGGTATTGTATAATGTCTCAAAGAATGAAAATACACATAGACAAAAAATATACTCATTGGACATCTGAACGAATTTGACATAATGTCTGTGCATATACAAGAGCAGACTGCATGTGAAATACAAGGAATGAACTGGGAAACAATTGTGGCACATGCTGATCTCCTGAAATGTCTGTTCAGTTTCTGTTATTCAACAGGCAGGTGACAGATATTCATGCTTACTCGTGTTTCAGTAGTGATTATAGCTTTAAAAACTTAAACAAATATTACATTTATGTTTATTTTAAATTGGTGTATATCTCTTCACCCTTCAGTAAAGGGAACTGAGAACTTCCACAACACCAATATGTGCGATATAAATACCATTACCATCATTACAAAACACTTTCTGCTATATAACATGTGCAATATTACTATTATTATTAGTAATAACGTTCGATAAATAACGTGCAATTACGTAAAAACGACCACTATGGTTTTTGAACTACTAAATGCTGTTAATATTTACATTAATTATGTGACCATGTATGTTTCCTGTAGTTATTGAATTGCTCTTTTTACTGCACTGTTGGTGTACAGTTTTATTATTATGCTGCTGTGTTTATTGTGTTTTTGTAACTCTGGCACAACAATTTCCTTCGAGATGAATAAAGTCCTATCATATCTGTTCTTATCGTATCTAAACACGGATATATTGTTGTAGTTTTTCTTAAAAGACATTGTTTGTATCTATTTGTTTTGCGAAGAAAAACCGCTTATTTGTGTTACCCCGGTCCACATACTGTACGTTAGTCCTGTGATGGACCGGTAAATGTCCAGCATGAAGGTGTGCTTTATCTCAGGTAATATAATGCACATGCCCTTCTCTTTGTTTTCCTCCTGCCTCACCTGTCTATCTCCTCCTGTTCCCGGCACGATATCTCCATGGCGAGGCGCAGCTGCTCGTCGAAGCTGGATGCCATGCCGAAGTGTCCAGACAGCCGTGGGTTGGTCACTGCGCTGTAGGAGAGGGGGGAGTCGGCGGGGGGGTCGGACGGGGAGACGGGGGCCGTCTGGCTGGGGTCCGCCATGTCCTCTCCTTCTCTGCTGGACAGTGAGATGGACAGAGACTCCTGGATCGCCCTGAGAAAAAAAATAAAGATTTAAAGACTTGAAGTGAAGTGTAATTAAACAAGGAACAAAGATATCTTAACAGGGAAGGTTCACTGCGGAGCTCCATTACAGTATGAATGGGAGGTACTGTTCCCAAGAGAAGGAGGAAGAACGAATTAATCACCGACCTCTATTTAGAGACGTTTAATTAAATGACTCCACCAGCAAGGGGTTTCCAATAATACGAAGGAATTATGAACAGACATGAGTTCAGTAACAAATACAAATGTTCCTATTTACACTTAAAGACCAAAGAAAGTAGATATCTGTACTGAGCTGATCAATTAAGTTACCTGTATTATAGCACAGACTCTGTTGAATAATTAACACCTATCCACATATTCACTGGGTATCAATCATTTGAAAAAAGTCTAAATATCTTTTCATTGTTTTTGTGCTTGAGGCACAAAAACGTAATCAATACATCATGGCTATATCAAATGATAGAGTTGAATTCTAAGTCAGCTCACCTCTCCAGCTGAGAGTCGCCTTCGTACAGCGGAGACGGGGGCACAGGGCGAGTGTTGGTCAGGGCCTCCCAGATGGTCACCTAAGAAGCACACTTAGATACTGAAAAACTGCCTTTAAATATAAAAAGTGAAGAATCAATCCCCCGTCACACACGTAACTCTGAGTCTGATCATTCTAACCTGGTCGCTCTCTGTGCCGGCGTCCAGCAGGCTCTGCTGGATGGCAAACTGCAGCAGGTTATCATCCTCGTCCCTCATTGGCTCGCTGCGGCCGGGACCAAGAGTAGCGTAGTCTGCGGGGGGCTCAAACACTGAGGGGTCCACCTCGCATTGGAAGGGAGGGGGAGCCTGACCTGGGGGATACAACATCACTACACGTGCAAGTAAAAATATGTCCAATTTATAAAAGTACTTTCAAGCCTGTGCTATGTTTTGGAAATTACTACAACCTTATTTCTTTAAGTCGTTTATTTGCAAAAAACGAAGAAAAAAAAGTCATCGTTTTTTTTAATGAGATCATAACTAGTGTGTATTTACCAGCTTCTTCAGGGTCCACCGGTGTGTGAAGCGTCACAGAGCTGACCGGCTCGTCGCAGCCACACAGGTTACTGAACGTCACTCTGGCATTCAACACGTGAAACAGGGGAATCTCTGGAGGACAGACAGAAATCGACGAAAGATTTCAATGGCTGATTATTCCAGTAGCACAAAAGGGAAGTGAAAATAAAAACACACAGTTAGAATCATGAATGAGGAGGCGTCAGATGGCACACACAAAAGCATGCTTACAAATGAGTCCAGAATTAAGATCTAGTTCTCACCATTTTAGTTCTCACGTGTCGAGAGCTACACCTGGAACAGCGCTGTCCAAAGTGTGGAGATAAGGCTGACTATGCAAAACTGCATATACTTAAATAGGAGACTGCTCAGACTAACTGGAGCATCACAAAGAAGCACGAAGAGGCCAGAAACAGCAGAGACAGGCAGCAAGGGAAAACAGTATTTATAGCTAGCATATGTTCGTATTGAATTTGGTGAATTATGTTTCTTTTTGCAAGTTCTGTCTACTTGATGAGTTAACAAGATAATAAAGATCATCCTAGTTCTTTGAAAGAGAAACGCTTTAATTCAGAAGATTAATTACATTTTTCTGATTTCTGTGGATAAATATTCTCTTTTGATAATTTGTGAGTTTATTTTATTTATTTATTTCACTCGAAGAGAGCTGCAACAAACGTAGCTTTCAAACACGTCTCCTAACCCTACTGTGTGACCTCTCACACCCACCTATCTTGACAGGGAAGCCTGGCGGCAGGCGCAGGGTGATGAAGTCACGGAGTTTGGCGAAGTGGGCGTTGGAGATGGCCATGAGGTCGATGATGGGTGTCACCTGCTCGGTCAGGGACAGAGGGTGACTCTCACTCAGCCACAGCGTCGCTTTGAATCTGGAGAGGACACGGAGACACACAAGAGAGCTTTAAGGGCTGTTGCTATTGGCGATGAACATTACTGCCGCGTGTTTCCAGGGTTGCATCGTACCGCTGGACTTTGCTGGTGAGCTCGACGGGACGTCCGATGTCGCGTTCGTTCAGGTTGAACTCCGGGTCGAAGTACTCCTCGGCTGTGATGGCGGTGGGGTTGTGGGGACTGGCACACTGCAACACATTACTCTGACAGAAACACAGAGAGAGTTAGAAGTGGCGTTGTGTTCATCAAAGAAGACTGCAGGAGGTGTGTGTGAGATGCACAGGTGCAGTCGAGACTCTTACCCCATTTTGAGCTGTATGTTGTTCAGCAATCCCCAGGAAGGACTGCAGAGGAGTCTTTGAGCCTGGGTGGGAATACAGAAGGGAAATCATCCTCACTCTGCTCTGCTTATTCACTATTGACTCTACAAGGAAGGCAAGGGGTACGCCTAGAGTAAAATGATCACTCATGATGAGAACATTTCATTTGTTCTATGAGTCAAATAGAAATACTCAGTCATCGATTTTGTTTGATTTAAGATAAGATCAGATCAGATAGTACTTTATTGATCCCAAATTGGGAAATCTTTGTGTTGCAGCAGCTTAAAAAGACATGGCATTATACAATAGAAATTACAAAGACTAGAAATAAACAAGAAAGTAGAAATATACATGTTCAATTTACAAATTAACAATACAAAAATATAAAGCAAGTTATTATATATACATAAGTATGTGAGGGATGGAATATTAAATATTAAACTGAATATAAAAATGTAAAATGTACAGTGTGATTTCAAGTCCAAGAGAAGCTATGGAGCAGAGAGTTCTTTGTTATCGAGAGTTATTGCAGTGCAGGAATGTTTTCCACATTACCTTACATGTACTGAGGCTTAGTTTGATTTTCTCTGCACTTAGCTTGGGACCTGATAACACTAATTTGACCCAGTGTGTGTTCACCTTTGCTCCTTGACTTATCCTGGTCTGATAGATGCTCTGTCCTGGACCGAGTCACCAGCTCCACATTGGTGGCACTGTACACCTGGACACAAAGATAGAGAACACATTTTCTTTTACATATTGTTCAAGTTAAGTTCATATTAACATATTTGTGTGAGTAAGGGTAAATGAGACTACTATTCTGGCCAAAATGTATTACTTTGTTTCCTTCTCCCTTTGTAATATTTTCCTCCCTTTTATGTCAAGGAAAATAGATTAAGATAATGGTGAAGTTTTGTTTTTTTGTGTGTTTTTTTGTCTACAATGATGACGAATTAATGTTGACAGTCAATGTTATTGTTTAATAACTAGGGTGCAGTCTTGTCGTCATCCTTGATAAAATGGTTTCTGGCGAACACACAGTATCAAGCTTAAAGTGGACCTATCATGCTATATTTGAATAATATATTCTAGGGCCACACCTATATAAAACATGTCTGCAAAGTTTTTTTTTCAAAATACCAAACAGATCATGCATTTTAGCCATTTTAGCATTTTCGCTCTATTTGCTCTTTCCAGCCCTGTTTTTGCAAGGGCTGATTCTGCGGCAAATGAGCTGCAGCTGACCACGAGCGTCATGTTACCATGCTGTTACCATGCCACGGCAACCTCTCATTCCCCTGATAGGTGGAGAGTTGCCCATATAGGCGGAGCTCCCCGTTTCTGATGTCAGAGATATTTCAAATCTGTATCAGTCTGTATCAGATCCGTTGCAGCCCCGTTTTTACAGATTTTTGGTATGGTGGAAAAGAGAGAGGGTTGTGTTTTCTGACACTTGGTGAGTTCCCTGACACACCGGGGACACATATTCATGTATAAAAGACGTACAAAAGTGCATTTTCCATGATAGGTCCCCTTTAAGCAAGTTTTCATCAAATTGGCTCTGCAGTGACTTACCTTGGCTTCGTACCCGCTGACCGCCTCACTCTTCTCAGAACGCCAGCCCCAGATCCCAGACTTGTTCCTAAACAAGCAAAGAGATCATAGTAAGGGCTCACAAAGTCAATATTTGTGGGGACATGGTGTAATGTGGACGATAATGGGCTGTTTCCAGGCTGATATCAGGTTTTGTGGCTGTAACAATTCTAGTTTGTAGATATGAACACAGTTTGATCTTTTTACCGTTCAAAGGCAATGTTGCGAGTGTTGAGGTGCGTGGAGACGATGGGCGATGTGATTCTCTGGGCTGTGTTCTCCTGCGACGGCTGCATGGCTGCCAGGAGGGAGGTGGCGTCACGGGGAGACAACACCAGCGGCTCAGTGTACACCACCTGCTTCTCATGGTCCACTTCCATCACCACGGCACCTTCATCTAAGAGGCGCACACAACAGAGACATTTAAACCTCCAACAGGTTTGTTTCTACAGCTTTCGGGATGGCAAGTTTCCATGAAAAAAATTAAGGAGGGCACCTTCTCCCTTGAAGATGTAGCTGCGTCGTCCTTTCAGCCAGGTCATGTGTTCAAAGCCCAGGAGAGTGGTGTCCACTCGGAGGCACGAGCCGCTCTTCCACACCCGGTACACGTCACTAGGACACACCTTCGACACCAAAGGCACTGAGAGGGAGATCAAAGAAGAGGCGAAGCGGTTTAGAAACAAAGAGGCAAACAGTGAGGTAACAAACCGGGAATGGGTGAAGAACAGTGCACAAAAAAAAGAGATTTACATTTACATTTACAAGTTTTCTGGAAATTGTACGGTGTAAAAACATTATGCTTTTATATTGTAAGACGCCCTTTTTAAGTCCTTCACCCTCGGCTTGCTTTGTGTTGGGAACTCTGGGTTTCTAGCGGTTACCATAAGAGGTAGACCTTCATTCTTGTAGTACCATGGATACACAAAGTATTTTACAACCTATAATGATTCAAAACACATAAAAGTAAGCAAAGATCATCAACAGTACAGTCTTTAAATGTCTTGCTCTAATTTATTAAAGAATATATGTGTAGTACAATACCACATTGTATATATGTATGATCTTTCTTGCAATTACTGAATCACAATAGTACTACAATGTAAGAATTGTAACTGCTGCATCTTCTGCAGATTAGAAGAGGCAAAGTAATACAACTCAACAAAACACATTACTTAATAATGCTGGTAAATATCCTTATAATAAAAATGAATTACAGATAACACTTTAGAAGAGGTATCAGTCATCTGTATTGTTTTAAAGCTTCAAATGATCCTGCCCTGTCTAGTGTGTACCAATGTTTCAAAGTGACTGACAGCTGCTGTCTCGGAGCTGTCCCTGCACTGTGGTGCTGAACCTGACCTCTGTGAAACACACTCACCCCAACTGGTGAATTCCCACTTCATCTCCACATAGAAGTCTCTCGCCTGGAAAAGAAGAAATGTTAATACTTTCTGGTTTAGTTGTGAACATGATGGAACAGTGCCTCAGTTTAAAGAGATGTGTAAAAACCCACCTGTACAGAGTGGCACTTGTATAAAATAATATAATAACATATAATGATGTTATTTGTTTTATCTCACCATGTTTAACCACCTCCTTAACTCTATGTTTTTAATGCATTTACTTTGTAAATAGTTATATTAAGTGTGTCTTTGTTGTGTTTGATGATTCAATATTATGATATACATTCTTGTTTTAGAATTATACAAATATAGCTCTAAGGCATGATTTATGTGCTCTGTGCAACAGGCAAGACTTCAAGACCTGGAGGCTTACATATTCGAAAAAAATGGCCAAATGAAAGCGGTTTACCTGTCTTAGTTTGCTGAGCAGCTCTGGGATGCCCGCCAGTCTCTCAGTGGCCCGTTTGTAGTCTCGGTACTGAAGCATCAGCTGGACCAGCTCTGGGTCTCCGGTGCTCACCGCCTCCTGCAGAACTGAAACACACATCCACATGTAATTGCAGTAGGTGCTTCTTAAATATCTAGGACATGAATCCAGCAGCCACACACTCACTGGTCCAGCCCTGTGAGTTGTGGTGTGTGGGGTCTGCGGACCCTCCCAGCAGCACCCGGGCAGACTCCAGGTGGCCCAGACACACCGCCAGCTCCAGCGGGGTGCGCCCTCTCGGATCCAGGCGCTCCACATCCTGCTGCAGAACCAAACACACAAGCAGCCTCAGCGCAATGCAGTGCATACTATAACAATAGCATCCCTGCACTGCACACACATCAGCTGCACAAATACACCTCCTTACCTCTTTCTTCTGCAGCTCTCGATCGAGCTCCAGGTACTGATTGTTCCACACCAGAGCATGCAGAGGAAACCCTTCTTGTGCCATGGTTGACAGTTAACACAGTATAAAAGCTATGTGTGCAATATGACTCCTGCAGCCGACAGATTGCACTGACACCACAGCAGACCAGCTGATCGCCACAACTGGCTGGCTAGCTGGCTAGAAAATGGGTGAAGTCTGAAATACTTTACAGGAAAGACTGTCACTAGGCAGTTTATCCAATAACGTTGGGCATCAACAAAGTAGAGTTATGTGCGTGCCTATTTAAATGAGTGGGCTGAGTTAGCTCACCTAACTCAGCCCACTAATTTGCTGTAGTTAACTGACAGCTAGCTGAGCTAACGGTGGCTAACTGGCTAATAACAACATTGTTTCCTGCTCCACTTGACACCTGCTTTCCATTATTCACAAAGCAAGACAGCTAATGCAGCCGAGCAGAAATGTACCTCCCCAGTCCGTCCATCTCTCTTTCACGCTGGGTTTAAGAAATAAATATGGGTGAAATCGCCGGCTGATAAAGTTAGCTAGCTCCCCCGCTGTCACTGCAACCACCCCTGTTTATATCGCAGGGATGTCACGCACGGTGTGTCAAAAATAAATCCAGATTCGGCCTTTATTCCACTTTCACATCCAGGTCACCCGAGCTGAAGCCATCCCATATGGTGCAGGTGACAGTAGGTGCAGATAGAGACCAGTCCCGATCACTAACTCATCTAGCTGCATCGATGAAGTCTATTTGCAGCTGCATCAGCGTTATTTATTTATTTATTTACGTGGGCGTCGCTTTATTTCCAGGTTCTGGAGAGACGCTGGGGGGGAGCAGGGGAGGGGCTCATTCTGATCTGACAGGGCAAATAAACCAGTGAACATCGAGCAAGAATTGGAGTGTAATTTTACATTTCAATCGTGAAAAAGCTACTTTTATTTTTACTAATTTAGCTGCAGGAATGATGCCATGTTATGCTAGCCTACTTCTACTCCACTACATCCCAGAAGGGCCTAAGAAATAGTCCTTACATTAACACATTATTGCATCAATAATTATTCAAAAATATAACATACCATTATCTTCAAATCAACATTCTGCATGTACTTTACTACATGAAGTATATTTGGATGCAAATACTTTGGAACTTTTACTTTTACTCTTTAATTTTTGGTTACCACTTTACAATAAGACTCCCCTTTTAAAGGGTTTACGAATAGTTTGTAATTCATTTATTAATTAGGTTGTGAACACTTTATAAATCATTAATAAGCTTTTATAAGACATGAGATAACCAGGGTGACTGTGACCGGTTGCTTGCCAAATAGTGAGCCCACATGTATCTGTACTGCTAAGCCTTATATTGGCTACTTAGCTTACTTCGTCTTCTTCATCCGCCAGCATCCTTGGCATCTGTTGCTCACTGAGTTGATTCTCGCCAAGTAGCCAATATAAGGCTTAGTCATCTTGCCAAATAGTGCGCCTGTGTTGATGTCTATGTTAGAACTGGTTTACAAATGGTTCTTAATGATTAATAAAGTGTTTACAACCTAATTCATAAACCGTTTATGAATCCTTAATATGGGTCTTATTGTAAAGTGGTACAGATATTTGATTGAAGGACGTTGAGTTGTAACAACTGCTACACTGTTATTACTTTTTATCTAAGAAAAATATAGTTGTTCTTCTTCCACCACCGCATTTCTGTGATAAGGCCGACCAGTTGTTTCTCTTTTTTATTGAAAAATAACACAAATAACATAAAGTGAAAAAAAGTATTCTGAAAATAATTACAATGCTACAGGAATCCCGTTTTGATAATCGAAAAGAGGAAAATACATTTACACAAAAGTATATTTTGATATACTTATTTCCATTTGAAGGGATATGGCCTGGAGAACAGTCTGGAAAGAGGCCTTTTGATACAGAACCACTAGACTTTATAACGGAACCAAAAAAATGAGCAACACCAGCCCCCAAACTAAATTGTACATCCCTACACTGAATTGGACAAGGTCATGAAGTTCTGAGAAAAGTAGATACTTGCACATTTTCATCAACGAAAGAAAATAAGTGTATCAAAGAGGGATGGGGAGCAGTTGTATCTAGAATAATAACATGTGACTGTAAAGGTTGTCTCTGTACAAAAACAAAGCAAGTTTGGAAATAATAGCACCTGAAGTCTAACGTTTGTTTGAAAATGCACCGTTTATCCGACACCTAACCCTTGGCTCACTATTCAATGCAACCTGCCCTTTGCTGATTGGTGCTGTTGCCATGTCGATTGCCTTCTCAGTCTTTTTACACAAGCACATCCACTCGATGTCCATGTGCACTCACCATGTATACCACTGAACTCCTGCTGCACCCAAATGCCTTTCTAAGCTGAACATACAAACACAAGGCATTGCAGTCACTCACTTTATAAATCACAAAGACCTGTCACCTTAAGTCGTCTTGAAAATAAAAACTCTCATCGCATAGTGGCTGTGCATGTAGCGGACGTCATAAAACTTCTAAACATTTGCTCTCTTTGAATCTGACAAAAATAACCATCTATTTAGAGCACCCAGATGCAGCTGATGAGTTCAAATGATAAATGACATCATAAATAAGACTTAATGGGCACCATCCAAACGTAACAATGCGGTTAAACCCCAAAGGTGAAACTAAAAAGTATTTCCCAAATAGGAATCAAGATGGCGTCTGTCCAAAGAAGAGTTAAACTCTTGGTAATGAGCAATTCAATACAGAACATTAATTGTCATCCCACTCCTGGCAAAAATAGACATTTTACTTTTCCAACAATAACTGAAAAAAGCTGAGTTTACTGTTAAGGGTATATGGAACAAATGTATAGAAAGTTAAAGAAACTTTGTTTCAGCTTTGACGACCCTCTCACCAACACCACTTTAGTGACTTTAGACCCCAGCCCTCCTCTGATGTGAAACAGGTGCTTGGTAACTTCCCTGCATGTCTGTGTCCTTTCTGTCAAACAGAATCACATCAGGATCTGCTGCCTGTGCAACTCGTATTGCCTCTGCAGTCACAGGACGCAGAGCCTAGGATATCCTCTGGATCAGTTTATCATCTGATAGGAAGTAGAGCATGTTGACTGACAGCTCGGAGATGAAGGCCTCACAGGCCTTTCGGGAGACGCCGTTACAGCCTCGCAGGTCGAGCAGCGAGATGCAGGCGAGGCGGCGGAGATACTTTAGACACGTATCTGACAGTTTACTGCAACCTGGGGAAGAGACAAGAACACAGGGCCATTACAAATGATGCATGTGCGTCATCAACAGTCTCATATATCAGACTTTTCATTTGACTAAAGCGGAGACTTGTAAACAACATTGTAGTTGGCCAAGAAAATTACATTTGGTGCATCTGTAGTTTAGTTCATAGTTTTGCATCTTTAATATGATCTATCCTCATGAATCTCTCACCTCCCAGGTTGAGTTCTGTGACGGTGTTCCGGGTGGAGGAGCCCACTGCAGTCAGCAGGTTGATGGAGTTGTCCGTGAGGTTGTTGCAGTGGGAGATGTCCAGTTTTGTTAAATGTGGCATGTGGCGGATCACCAGGCGCAGGGTGGAGTCGCTGATGTCCAGGCCGGCTAGACGCAGACACTGCATGCTGCGCAACTGACTGCGATTGTCACAACCTGGAAGAAGAGAAGAAGAAAGGCTAAGTTTTTGACTTAAGATTTTGATAAAGAAAAGGGAAAATTAGAAGAAAGAGTATAATGTAGGGGATAATAGGATGCAAGAGTTTCAGAGGCTTTCCTCACCTGGAGGGGTGACTAGATCCCTGATCTGAGAGTCTTTGACTCCGTCTGCATACCGCAGGTCAAGAGAGCGGAGGAGAGGGCACGCAGAGGAGCAGAGAGCGGAAATAGATAACCATGAACACCCGGCCAGCATCAGATCCTTCAGCGCTGCAAAACAAAGGAAATGTTCAAATACGGTGGAGGTAGGGCTAACTACAAATAAAACTAATTCAAACCACATTTTATAAAATAAAAAAGTAAATATGCGATTTAAAAAAAGTTTGTTACCATTGGCTGAACATCAAGAGAGAGTGTATTTGACGTACCAGGAAGTCGGCCAACGAGCCAGCTGAGCTGTTTTTTAGAGATGTTGGTCCAAGAGAGATCGAGTGTGATTGGCTGTCTCTTTATGATGCCCGTCAGAGCCTGAGGAGTCACGGTGCGTTTGATGCTCAGGTCGATCCGGGCCCATAGCCGCTTGTCTAAACACCTACGAACAAGCACACACAGATTTGGGACACATCCATTTCAAGTTATTTATCTGCAAAGCAATATGACCTACTGACACTACTCGGTTATTAATGCGGATACACACCATGTCACCACGGAGTTTGCATTAGAAAAGATATTGAAAACAATTAGGAAAGAAGTTTGTGACAACTGAAATCCACTTTAAAAAACCTTTTGACTTTCCACGGCTGCATGAAACTAACCGCAACTCAGAACAATCTGATCCCCTTTAGATGGCTGTTTTAATGACAGCCATCTAAACCTCAAACTACGACCTGAAAAAATAAATAAACACGAGTCTGTGAAATGATGTTTCCATTGTTCCATTTCTCGATAAAAAATAATTAGCATTGGAGCTTAACGGAACCGGATATTTTGCAAAACATGAACACGATGCAGTGGAATCAGATATTATAAACCCCTATCATCTAACGGGTCTTACCATTTGTACCAGTTCTTGCAGACGGCCATGCAGACGCAGAGATCTGCCCGACTCAAGTAACGGAAGACAGAGACCCAGACCTCCCTCTCGCAGCCCGGCCCGCTGGCTCCGTTCTCCCTCTCTGCCTCGCCCCCCCCCTCCTGCAGGGCGGACAGAGGGATGCGCAGATGTGGAAGATCGGGGGTCGACGAAGAGGAGGCGCCGTTGCTCAGTTTAGCCGGCCTGGTTTTCTGAGAGTCCTCCAGCCTCTCTCGAGTGTCTGTGTGTCCGCTCGGTGTGTGTGGGCGTGCGTGCTTACTGGAGTGTGGATCAGGACCGCGGTTCCTAATGGGGGGTCTGGCGAGGACCCTGCTCTGGTTGTGTATTGTGGAAGGGGGAGTTTGAGGGGCGATGGCTTCCAATTTGGGGACGATGGCCGACGGGTCCCGCTGGGCTCTGGTTCTGGGCTTTTGGAGTGCAACTTTTCTCCTCACCGTCTCACCGTCCTGCTCGCTCTCCTCCTCGTCCTCCTCTGCTCCGTTTTGGTTGGCCGCCTCGCTCAGGTCCTCCTCTCTCTCTTTGGCTGCCTCTCGCCTCGACTGTGGCTGGTTCTCCTTATCCAGCCCCCTCCCGCTGTTCTGCCCCTCTTCCTCGTCGCTGCTGCTGGAGCTGCTGCTGTTGCTGCTGCTGCTGTCCTCCGTCTCCAACTCTTCATGGCTTCTACCACTTCTCATGCCTCTCCCCGCTCCTCCCCCCCGCAGCCTCACCCCTCTCCCCCTCCCTCGGCGAGCCTCTCCCTTGGGCTCAAGTGCCAGACCGAGGGAAGACTGCTGCTGCTGTTGCTGCTGCTGCTGCTGTGCTGCTGCTGCTGCTGGAAAGACGCCGACGCCGTCCCCCCTGGAGAGCTGGGGTGAGGAGGCGCTCCGGCCCAGGTGGAGCCCCGGCCTCGGCCCTGAGAGAGTCTGCTGGTGGCGGAGCGCCGCCTGGACGGCAACCTGGAGCACAGCGAGCGGGGGGAACGCTCCTGAGACGACTGCTTCTGTTGGGGAAACCAAAACGGACAACAGATGAGAACAAGATAGAATATGCTTCAAACACTTAATTCAATAATAGTATCGTCTCTGTTCACAATGACCCACAGCACCTGGAAATAACCAAGTGCCACATCGCAGCTGCAATGATGTTCAATTTCACAGTGCTAACTGCAGAGTTGACGAAGCAGACAAATAATCTAAAACTATTTTGATAATCAAATCATCTTTAAATAGTTTGTCGTGCAAAACTGGCAGACAATCGCCACATGTTCACCGACGAAGAACCCAGAGACTTCCTGCTTAACTCGGATTGAAATCTTATTAAACTGAAAATCTTTAGTACATTTAAATAAACTTCTTGGACAAAGGATTTTATTTTGATGTAACAAGGTCATTGAACAACAGTACTGTGGAATTCAAATAGAATACGCAACATGACGATAGAAGTGCACTGCTTACCGTTAAAATTTTGCTGCGCTCTAGTTTTATCTGCAGTGAACAAAAAAGGGGTTGGGACATTAAACAATGTCAAACAAAGAAAAGAAACGCATATTTGTAACTGCTGTTAAGTCAAAGGAGGTGACTTGTATCTGCAGCATCTGTCCACCCAGCGTCAGGGTTAAACCACATTTAAAAAATATGACTCGATAGATTTAGCTAGCTGTTGATCATTAAAACACCAACTTACCCTCTTCTTCAGTCTGAGCTCCAGTGCATTTGCTCTTTGTCGGTTCTGTTGATGCTGCAGGAGCAGCTTCTGAGACGGTGGGGGAGCTGTGGGTCGGGAGGAGGAACCGCTACGTGTCCCTCGTCTCGCCCCTACGCCGATGCCTTCCCGGTAGGCACGTTTGATCGGTGGCAGAGCGGTTGAGCCCTCCGACTCTCCACTCTCCTCATCGCTGGTAGACTGGAGTGGGGGGGCAGGGAGAGAAGATAGGTGAGTATGAACATGAAACATATGAACACATGGTGTGTGAGAGAGAGAGAGAG